>NC_042619.1:328947177-329028071 GCF_901001135.1 Rhinatrema bivittatum
GCCTGTCTTGTCCTATCACCCTATCAACTTTCTGCCACTCTGCCTTGGTGCCATACACCAGATGACTCACTCTACTCCTTGTGGGGTTCTTGCTACTATCATGGTTCCTCAGTGTGTTGGTGCTAGTCTTTCTGCTGCTTTGTCCCTTTATCGGTGCCTTGTGGTTTTTTATGACACTCTTTCTGCTTGCTAGGTTCCCCCTTCATTGTGCTGTAGGATGTTGATGCCACTTGTCTTGCCACTTTTCCTGTTCTGCTGCCTTCGAGGGTTCATGCAACTGTTATCAGTGCTCTCTTTTGAAGCTGTGGTGTGTTTTTGACACTCTCGCTGCTGCTTTGTACCTCTGTTAAAGCACTGTTGCCACTCCTGGTACCCCTTTGCCCCTTTAGAGTGCCTTAGGCTATTCATGCCACTTTGGTGCCACTTTGCTTTTGCAATCAAAGGTACTAGGTGGCTGATCCTACCAGGCGCCTATGCTTCTATGAAAGAGTAAAGATAGATTGGCATCTGGAGTGTCATGAAGGTCTTGAAGGATGGCGCAGCAAGCATGCAGAGATAAGGACCGCCAGATCAAGACCAAAAATTGGCTGGAGCAGCAGTTGCTATTACCCTTAACAGAAGGCGTGGGGGTAGATTTTACAGAGTGGCAGCTACTACTGCCCTAAAAAACTTACTGGTCCAACTGAATGGCCCATTTGCTCTTTATCTGCCATCATTTACTATGTTTACTATATTTTCTCACCAACTTTCTTTAGTACAGCTGTTTTAATAAGCATTGTTTTATAAGTGTTACGCACCCTGCCTGCAGCCGTCCCATGAATGGGACCGCTTACCTGTATAGTTCCTCAGCGGGTCCCGGGATGACCTTTCTCGCGGTAGTTGCTAGCCCAGCTAGGTCCCGGCGTCTGATGCGGCGGCGGTCGCCTGGCCTTCCACTGCATGCCAGGCCTCATGCCAAGGTTCGGCATCTTCCTCCATGCTAGCCAAGGCCATACGTGCGCGCGCGTGGCCTGCCCTGATACTTGTAGGGCCGAGGGCGGGCTTGGGTTCCACAGCGCGCCCTGATTGATCTACAATATGAGGAAGTTCCTGAGTTCACTTCCTTACCTTGGGAATCGGGTCGGCTTGTATGCTAGATTGTCTCCGTGCTTGTTCCTGCTTGTTCCTAGTCTCATTCCAGGATCCTTCTGTGCCAGTTCCATTCCTGACTTGTTCCTGCATCCTCATTCCTGAGTCCTGCCTGTTCCTGTGTTCGTCTATCTGCCGTCCAAGGTAGTACCCTTGGACTGACTTCTGGTACTGACCTCGGCTTGTTCATGACCTGCCTGCCTGTCTGCGACCTGTCTACAACCCCAGCAAGTTCCTGACTGGTCTGTCTGTCTGCTGCCTGCCTCTAAGAATCCAGCCTGTTCCCAACCTGTTCGTCTATCTGCCGCCAGCCTCAACACCCCAGACTGTTCCATACCTGCTCAACTGTCTGCTGCCTGCCTCAAAGACCTCTGCCTGTTCCAGACCTGTTTGCCAGTCTGCCACCTGCCTCAAGTACCTCAGCCTTTTCCAGACCTGCTTGCCTGCCTGCCGCATGCCTCTAGACATCTGCTTGCCTCTGACTACATCTTACCTCCGGTATCTGACCCTTGCTTCACTGACCACCCTCAGACTGACCTATGGACATTGACCTTTCACCTACCTGACCTCGCCTCCAGATCCTGGCTCTGTTCCTCACCTTGTCATCACAAACTCTGTTCTGGTTCTCCCTGCTCCAGCTCGAACCCAACCGTGCTCCTTCTGTGTCTGTGGGCACGCCGGACATCCATTCTCCCAGGAGACCCTGCGAGACCTACCTAAGTCCAAGCGGCACGGGTCCCTACGGGCTCCTCCCGGGGGGACCTCAGGTTTCCAGTGGTGAAACTCTACCTAGCCTCTGTCTCCTTCAGTGCTCTGCCCCCTGGGGCCAGTTACCTCCTGTTCCCTTTCAGGAGCCATTCCATCCTTGGCCCAGGACAAGGGTCCACCCCCGAGTGCAACAGGTTGCCAAGGCCATGGACTCGGCAGAGTCTCCTGCCTCCAGGGCCCTACCAGGACTGGCCGCCACAGTGAAACATCACCAAGCCTTAGAGATTCTGGCCTCTTCAGTAGAAGAACTGCACTCTCAATTACAAGATATAGCGATGGCCAATCCAGTGGGCCTCTCAGCCTCTGTGCTTCCCAAAGCAACTTTGGCACTTCTTGCACCCCCCAGGTACAATGGGGATCCATGTTCCTGTCATGGCTTCCTTAATCAGTGCTTTGCAGTTCGCACTGCAACCCTCATTGTTTTTGAAGGAGATTACCAAAGTCACCTTCATTCTGTCCCAGTTGGAAGGGAAGGCTCTGGCATGGGCCTCTCCCTTATGGGAATGTTCTGACCCATTCCTTTCCAAGTTATCTGACTTCTTTACTCTGTTTAAGCAGACCTTCAGAGACCCAGGTTGCATGGCTGTCGCCAGTCATAGTCTACTCCATCTCCGTCAAGGGTCAAGAACCCTCTCCAAATATACAGTGGAGTTTCATACTTTGGCCACAGAACTTGGGTGGCAAGAAGATTGTCTGCAAGCCATCTTCCTAGATGGACTCTCCAGTGCTCTAAAGGATGAGCTCGCGGTCCGTGAGACTCCCACGTCTCTAGAAGACCTGATCTCTCTTGCCGGTAGAATTGATCATTTCCTCCGGCAAAGATGCCTAGAAGTAAAGGCTCCATGCCCTTCTGCTGCATGCCCCACAAGTGCATCTCGCTCTCCAGTGAAGAACCCGGTGTTATCATCTTCTTCCACTGTGGAACCCAAGGAGGTGAATTGTGGGCGATTATCCCCGACCGAAAATCTCTGTCGGAGGAAGGAAGGGCTTTGCTTTTACTGTGGCACTTCTGGACATCGTCTGCAGTGTTGCCCGGCCCGTCCGGGAAACTGCAATGCCTGAGCCCGGCTAGGTCCCGAGCTTGGGCATAACTGTTTCTGGCCCTCAACTCTTGCTTTCTTTAACCTTGGACATTAAGGCCCACACCTTCGCGACCACTGCTCTCATCGATACCGGAGCGAGCGGTAGCTTCATAACAGACAACATCGTCAAACGTCTGAAAATACCTCTTCAACCCTTTGAGGTGAGTCTTCGTATTGCCTCCATTCAGGGGGAACATCTGCCAGGTCCCATTACTCACCAGACAGTGGCGATCCATCTCATTGTAGGTACTTTGCATCAGGAGGCAACATCCTTCTACGTCCTAAAACACTCTAGCCATCCGGTAATCCTGGGGCTCCCCTGGCTCCAGGCCCAGGCCCAGTTCGATTGGCAGTTCCTGCAGTTGGTACAGTGAGGCCCGAAATGCCTGAAGACTTGTCTGCATCCAGTTCCCCCGTGATACCTGTTTTGAAATCGGTTACACTTCCAGGTTTACCTCCGCAGTACTCTGACTTCAGTGATGTATTCTCTAAGCAGAAAGCAGATACCTTACCCCCATTACGCAAGTTCAACTGTCCTATTGAACTTCTGCCGGGCACTAAGCCTCCCAAAGGCAGAACCTACCCGTTGTCTCAGCCTGAAACCCAGGCCATGTTAGAATATATTAAGGAGAATCTTGAAAAAAGGTTCATTCGTCCTTCTGATTCCCCTGCAGGAGCGGGGTTCTTCTTTGTGAAGAAAAAGGACGGTGGACTCCGTCCCTTTATTGACTACAGGGGACTCAACGCAATAACCCGTAAGGATCGTTACCCGTTACCCCTGATCAGTGAGTTGTTCGACCATCTGGAAGGGGCACGGATCTTCTCCAAACTAGATCTGAGAGGTGCGTACAATTTGGTGCGCATTCAACCCAAGTCTACCTCGACGACATCCTGATTTTTTCTAAAGATATAGAGTCACACCGTGAACATGTCTGCATTGTTCTCCAATGTCTGAGAGAGAATCACCTGTACACAAAGCTAGAAAAATGTTTATTTGAGCGAAATCGCTTACCCTTCTGGGATACATCATCTCTGATCAGGGATTCGCGATGGACCCAGAGAAGTTTCACCACTGGCGACCGCGAACTCCTTGCGGTCAAATTGGTGCTTCAGGAACAACATAAGTTTACCATCTACATGGACCAAAAAAACCTTGAACATCTCAAAGAAGCTCAACTTCTGAACCCCTGTCAGGCCCGGTGGGCTTTGTTCTTTGAGAGGTTTAACTTCAACCTTTGCTTCCGCCCAGGTTCAAAAAACTTGCAGGTTGATGCGCTCTCCAGATCCTTTGAGCTCAGAGGACGTTCCAGTGGTTCCCAGTTTCATTATTGACCCTGCTTGTATTACCCTGGCAGCTACTACCACAGTTCCAGTTGGAAAGACCGTCGTTCCCCGCCGGTTAAGTGAGCGTGTGTTAAGGTGGGTTCACGATTCCAAAATGGAAGGCCATCACGGTCGTGCCAGGACCTTGGAGATGCTGAGAAGGCATTATTGGTGGCCTACTATGATACAAGATTCCCGAAACTACGTAGACTAATGTCCTACTTGTGCTCAGCAAAAACCACCCAGGAGGAGACCTTAAGGCTTGCTTCAGCCTCTTCCAGCACCTATTGAACCATGGTCCAGCATTTCTACAGATTTTATTACAGATCTGCCTGTTTCCCAGAACAACATTGTGATATGGGTTGTTATCAACTGCTTCTCGAAAATGGGACACTTTATCGCTCTACCGGGTCTTCCTTCAGCCCTGGAACTTATTAGACTTTTTATGAAAAATATCTTCCGTCTTCACGGACTCCCCAAGGAGATTGTGTCTGACCGGGGACCCCAGTTTGCTGCCAAGTATTGGCGTTCCTTGTGTCGTAAGTTCAATATTACCCTGAGCTACATGTCGGTCTACCATCCTGAGGTGAATGGGCAGGCCGAGAGGACCAATCGGACCTTGAAGACATTTTTGCTTTCCTACATTAATGATCTGCAGGACAATTGGTCGGAGCTCCTCCCCTGGGCAGCGCTATCGCACAACACTCATGTCGCAGCAGCCACCGACATATATCCGTTTGCAGTATTCTTCAGATGGCAGCTCCAACTGCCTCTTCCTGTACCTTTGCGGTTCCGTCTCCAGCGGCTCAATCCATGGCTCAAACCATTCGCCACGTGTGGACCTGAGTAAAGGAGCGACTGGCACAAGTTGCAGAATGCGCCAAACGCGCCTCTGATAAGAACATAAGAACATAAGAAAATGCCATACTGTGTCAGACCAAGGGTCCATCAAGCCCAGCATCCTGTTTCCAACAGTGGCCAATCCAGGCCATAAGAACCTGGCAAGTACCCAAAAAAAGTCTATTCCATGTTACCATTGCTAATGGCAGTGGCTATTCTCTAAGTGAACTTAATAGAAGGTAATGGACTTCTCCTCCAAGAACTTATCCAATCCTTTTTTAAACACAGCTATACTAACTGCACTAATCACATCCTCTGGCAACAAATTCCAGAGTTTAATTGTGCGTTGAGTAAAAAAGAACTTTCTCCGATTAGTTTTAAATGTGCCCCATGCTAACTTCATGGAGTGTCCCCTAGTCTTTCTACTATCCGAAAGAGTAAATAACCGATTCACATCTACCCGTTCTAGACCTCTCATGATTTTAAACACCTCTGATCTTCATAGACGACCTGCTCCACTCTTTCGTCCAGGTCAGAAAGCATGGTTGAGTGCTCGACACATTCACCTAAGGCTACCCTCTCACCGTCTGGCTCCCAAATACATAGTACCATTTCTGATAATCAGAAGAGTAGGAGTTGTTTCCTATCAACTCCAGCTACCTCGTTCATTGGGTATCCACAACACGTTCCACGTGTCCCTGTTGAAGCCATTGGTTCTCTCCTGGCCCTCTCATAAAGACCCTCCTGCTCCGTGTGTCTCTGCAGAACCAGACACGTCTCTCCAGGTAAGAGAGGTTCTCGATGTCCGGTGACGCCGAGGCAAGTGGGAGTATCTCTTAGCCTGGGAGGGCCTTGGGGCCAAGGAGAATTCGTGGGAACCAGCTCAAAATATTCTCAATAAGGGCCTTCTGAAGGCCTTCCACAAAATGCACCCTAAGAACATAAGAACATAAGAAAATGCCATACTGGGTCAGACCAAGGGTCAATCAAGCCCAGCATCCTGTTTCCAACAGTGGCCAATCCAGGCCATAAGAACCTGGCAAATACCCAAAAACTAAGTCTATTCCATGTAACCATTGTTAATGGCAGTGGCTATTCTCTAAGTGAACTTAATAGCAGGTAATGGACTTCTCCTCCAAGAACTTATCCAATCCTTTTTTAAACACAGCTATACTAACTGCACAAACCAAATTCTCTGGCAACAAATTCCAGAGTTTAATTGTGCGTTGAGTAAAAAAGAACTTTCTCCGATTAGTTTTAAATGTGCCCCATGCTAACTTCATGGAGTGTCCCCTAGTCCTTCTACTATCCGAAAGAGTAAATAACCGATTCACATCTACCCGTTCTAGACCTCTCATGATTTTAAACACCTCTATCATATCCCCCCTCAGTCATCTCTTCTCCAAGCTGAAAAGTCCTAACCTCTTTAGTCTTTCCTCATAGGGGAGTTGTTCCATTCCCCTTATCATTTTGGTAGCCCTTCTCTGTACCTTCTCCATCGCAATTATATCTTTTTTGAGATGCGGCGACCAGAATTGTACACAGTATTCAAGGTGCGGTCTCACCATGGAGCGATACAGAGGCATTATGACATTTTCCGTTTTATTCATCATTCCTTTTCTAATAATTCCCAACATTCTGTTTGCTTTTTTGACTGCTGCAGCACACTGAACCGACGATTTCAATGTGTTATCCACTATGACACCTAGATCTCTTTCTTGGGTTGTAGCACCTAATATGGAACCCAACATCGTGTAATTATAGCATGGGTTATTTTTCCCTATATGCATCACCTTGCACTTATCCACATTAAATTTCATCTGCCATTTGGATGCCCAATTTTCCAGTCTCACAAGGTCTTCCTGCAATTTATCACAATCTGCTTGTGATTTAACTACTCTGCACAATTTTGTGTCATCTGCAAATTTGATTATCTCACTCGTCGTATTTCTTTCCAGATCATTTATAAATATATTGAACAGTAAGGGTCCCAATACAGATCCCTGAGGCACTCCACTGTCCACTCCCTTCCACTGAGAAAATTGCCCATTTAATCCTACTCTCTGTTTCCTGTCTTTTAGCCAGTTTGCAATCCACGAAAGGACATCACCACCTATCCCATGACTTTTTACTTTTCCTAGAAGCCTCTCATGAGGAACTTTGTCAAACGCCTTCTGAAAATCCAAGTATACTATATCTACCGGTTCACCTTTATCCACATGTTTATTAACTCCTTCAAAAAAGTGAAGCAGATTTGTGAGGCAAGACTTGCCCTGGGTAAAGCCATGCTGACTTTGTTCCATTAAACCATGTCTTTCTATATGTTCTGTGATTTTGATGTTTAGAACACTTTCCACTATTTTTCCTGGCACTGAAGTCAGGCTAACCGGTCTGTAGTTTCCCGGATCGCCCCTGGAGCCCTTTTTAAATATTGGGGTTACATTTGCTATCCTCCAGTCTTCAGGTACAATGGATGATTTTAATGATAAGTTACAAATTTTTACTAATAGGTCTGAAATTTCATTTTTTAGTTCCTTCAGAACTCTGGGGTATATACCATCCGGTCCAGGTGATTTACTACTCTTCAGTTTGTCAATCAGGCCTACCACATCTTCTAGGTTCACCGTGATTTGATTCAGTCCATCTGAATCATTACCCATGAAAACCTTCTCCATTACGGGTACCTCCCCAACATCCTCTTCAGTAAACACCGAAGCAAAGAAATCATTTAATCTTTCCGCGATGGCCTTATCTTCTCTAAGTGCCCCTTTAACCCCTCGATCATCTAACGGTCCAACTGACTCCCTCACAGACTTTCTGCTTCGGATATATTTAAAAAAGTTTTTACTGTGAGTTTTTGCCTCTACAGCCAACTTCTTTTCAAATTCTCTCTTAGCCTGTCTTATCAATGTCTTACATTTAACTTGCCAATGTTTATGCTTTATCCTATTTTCTTCTGTTGGATCCTTCTTCCAATTTTTGAATGAAGATCTTTTGGCTAAAATAGCTTCTTTCACCTCCCCTTTTAACCATGCCGGTAATCGTTTTGCCTTCTTTCCACCTTTCTTAATGTGTGGAATACATCTGGACTGTGCTTCTAGAATGGTATTTTTTAACAATGACCACGCCTCTTGGACATTTTTTACTTTTGTAGCTGCTCCTTTCAGTTTTTTTCTAACAATTTTTCTCATTTTATCAAAGTTTCCCTTTTGAAAGTTTAGCACGAGAGCCTTGGATTTGCACACTGTTCCTTTTCCAGTCATTAAATCAAATTTGATCATATTATGATCACTATTGCCAAGTGGCCCCACCACCGTTACCTCTCTCACCAAGTCCTGTGCTCCACTGAGAATTAGATCTAAAATTGCTCCCTCTCTCGTCGGTTCCTGAACCAATTGCTCCATAAAGCTATCATTTATTCCATCCAGGAACGTTATCTCTCTAGCGTGACCCGATGATACATTTACCCAGTCTATATTGGGGTAATTGAAGTCTCCCATTATTACTGCACTACCAATTTGGTTAGCTTCCCTAATTTCTCTTAGCACAACTGCGTAGGGGGAGACCTAGAAAGGGGGGGTACTGTTATGCACACCTCCCGCGACTGTCCCGAGCACGGGACCGCTCACCTGCATAGTTCCTCAGTGGGTCCCGGGACGACCTCCCTTGTGGTAGTTGCTAGCCCAGCTAGGCTCCAGCATCCCGTGGCAGCAGTCTCCGGGCCTTCCACTGCACGCCAGGCCTCACACCGACATTCGGTGTCTTCCTCCATGCTAGCCACACCCATACGCGCACGTGTGTGGCCTGCCCTGATTCTTGTAGGGCCGAGGGCGGGCCTGGGCTCCACAGCATGACCTGATTGATCTACAATATAAGGAAGTTCCTGAGTTCACTTCCTTGCTTTGGCAATCGGGTCGGCTTGTATGCTAGATTGTCTCCGTGCTTGTTTCTGCTTGTTCCTAGTCTCGTTCCAGGATTCTTCTGTTTCAGTTCTGTTTCTGACTTGTTCCTCCATCCTCGTTCCTGAGTCCTGCCTGTTCCTGTGTTCGTCTATCTGGCTTCCCAGGTAGTACCCTCGGACTGACTTCTGGTACTGACCTCGGCTTGTTCATGACCTGCCTGCCTGTCTGCCACCTGTCTACAACCCCAGCTAGTTCCTGACTTGTCTATCTGTCTGCCGCCTGCCTCAAAACCCCAGCTGTGTTCCAGACCTGCTCGTCTGTCTGCCGCCTGCCTCAAAGACCTCTGCCTTTTCCAGACCTGGTTGCCTGTCTGCTGCCTGCCTCAAGGACCTCAGCTTGTTCCAGAGCTGCTCGCCTGCCTGCCACCTGCCTCTAGACATCTGCTTGCTTCTGACTAATTCTGACCTCTGGTATCTGACCCTTGCTTCGGTGACCACTCCTCGGACTGACCTATGGACATTGATCTTTCGCCTGCCTGACCTTGCCTCCAGATCCTGGCTCTGTTCTTCGCCTTGTCATCACCAACTCTGTTCTGGTTTTCCCTGCTCCAGCTCGAACCTGACAGTGCTCCTTCTGTGTCTGTGGGCACACCGGACTTTCATTCTCCCAGGAGACCCTGTGAGGCCCAACTAAGTCCAAGCGGCATGGGTATCTATGGGCTCCTCCCGGGGGGACCTCGGGCTTCCAGTGGTGAAGCTCTACCTAGCCTCTGTCTCCTTCAGTGCTCCGCCCCCTGGGGCCAGTTACCTCCTGTTCTCTTTCAGGAGCCATTCCATCCTTGCCCCAGGACAAGGGTCCACCCCCGAGTGCAATAATAAGTGCCTGTAAATAGCAATAAAGCTGTGTCATTGTCATTGTCTTTTAGCATTTGGAAAATACTTCTGCAAGCAGAAAATGTAGCAATTTTAGGGACTGTTAAATTTATTTGAGATTATTTCTGATCCTTAGTTGTTTTTCTTTTTTTTTTTAATACTGCTAATCTGCATAATTTCTATTTTGCCTGATTCCCTCCTTCTCACTGAAAGCTTTGTGAACAGAACATCCCAGCATGACCAAACAAGAAAAGAGAGTGGGAAAACCAGAATGGGATTTTGGAAGGGTAGAACAAAAGAATGAACAGAAAAACTGGTGGAGGGGAAAGGAAAATGTTATATTTTGTATTTTTTTTTTTTTTTTACAATTTTTCTGTAGACAAAACACTACAGTCTAACCAGCAAACAAGCAGGGTGGGACTGCAGAGGTGTTAGAACACAACAAAGAATGATAAAAAGCAGGTGGAAAGGGAGGAGAATTTGTTTCATTTTTACATTTTTTTCTGGGGAAAGTCAAACAGCCCAGTATAACCAACAAAGTAGCAACACAAAACACAGAGGCATCAAAAATCTTATGCTCATACATATGTGGCAGACCCTCTCGGTCTGGCAAGTAGATGCCACTATCTCTGTCCTTAGAACACACTTAGTAGGAGCCATCCATCACTTCAGGACCTCTCACCAGGAGGCTTTGGATTGGATGATTCAGTGCTATTTAGCCCAGCCTTTTTAACAGTTAGAGAGAGAAGCTGCAGAGTAAAGATGTATTTTCTCACACTTTGATAGGGCCTCCTGGCCTTGACTTAAGTTTTCATTCAGAGGGGATACTTCACCATGCACTCCCTGCCAGAGGGTCCTTCTAACTTTAAGTCACAAAAGACAGAGGGTTGATCCTAATACCCTTTAGGGACAAAAGAGCTCTCACTAGGGGACCAAAGACCGGTGAGCCTTCTCTAAATCACAAGCAGATTGTGATAAATTGCAGGAAGACCTTGTGAGGCTGGAAAATTGGGCATCAAAATGGCAGTTGAAATGTAATGTGGACAAATGCAAGGTGATGCATATAGGGAAAAATAACCCATGCTATAGTTACACAATGTTAGGTTCCATATTAGGTGCTACAACCCAAGAAAGAGATCTAGGCATCATAGTGGATAACACATTGAAATTGTCGGTTCAGTGTGCTGCGGCAGTCAAAAAACAAACAGAATGTTGGGAATTATTAGAAAGGGAATGGTGAATAAAACGGAAAATGTCATAATGCCTCTGTATCGCTCCATAGTGAGACCGCACCTTGAATACTGTGTACAATTCTGGTCGCCACATCTCAAAAAAGATATAATTGCGATGGAGAAGGTACAGAGAAGGGCTACCAAAATGATAAGGGGAATGGAACAGCTCCCCTATGAGGAAAGACTAAAGAGGTTAGGTTTTTTCAGCTTCGAGAAGAGATGGCTGAGGTGGGATATGATAGAGGTGTTTAAAATCATTAGAGGTCTAGAATGGGTAGATGTGAATCAGTTATTTACTCTTTCAGGTAATAGAAAGACTAGGGGGCACTCCATGAAGTTAGCATGTGGCACATTTAAAACTAATCGGAGAAAGTTATTTTTCACTCAACACACAATTAAACTCTGGAATTTGTTGCCAGAAGATGTGGTTAGTGCAGTTAGTATAGCTGTGTTTAAAAAAGGATTGGATAAGTTCTTGGAGGAGAAGTCCATTACCTGCTATTAGTTAGGTTGACTTAGATGGTGACCACTGCTATTACTAGCAGCGGTAGCATGGAATGGACTTAGTTTTTGGGTGCTTGCAGGATTCTTGTGGCCTTGATTGGCCACTGTTGGAAACAGGATGCTGAGCTTGATGAACCTATGGTCTGACCCAGTATGGCATGTTCTTATGTTCTTATCAGGCTAATTTGGGTTGGGGTAGTAACTGCCGCAACAAACAAGCTACTCCCTCGCTTATTTGTGAATGCAGATCCTTTTCCCCACATTTCCTCTTGCCGTTGAAGCATAGAGCAATGTTGGAGTCACATTAACCGTGTGTATGTTTATTGAGTAAGCGTAGTAGCCATCATTCCCGCAAGCAACCCCCATTGCCTCTTCTCTTCATTTCATTCTCATCCTCAAGACTTTACTTCATTTCCCTCCTGCCATTGAAGCAGAGAGCTATGCTGGATATGCGTGAAGTAGAATGACACAAGGAAAAGATACATATTGTATCTGAATAGAAATTGCATAAACAGTAAACATCCCACACTAAAACACCACCAATTTCCAGCACTTAACAGTAACCACCATAATTAAGAAAAGGCAACACTGAAAATATTATACCAGGCCTTAAGACATTACATCTCCTATTAGGAAAACGGACCAAGTCAGGCTGCTATAGAGCCCTACACAGAAAGTACACCCCAGCAGAGAACCTCACCTGAATCACGTGTGCTGACCCTCATCTAACGAAGAATAAAGAGACCAAAACGCATAACTAGAAGCATGCAGACAAAAACTGAATTGGAAACTGCAACAAGCCAGAGTCTCTGTATGTAGTACAACAAAGGAAAAAAAGAAACATCACCCATACTTATAAAACAAATCAAGAAATATAAAATCAGTAGCAGTAAAACCATACTAACAAAAAGAACAGATTATTTCAAAACAGCGGATGAATGGAATATGCAATAATTAAAAACTCATAAAAAATTTCTAGATACCAATAACAATATTTTAAAATAGCAGACACAAAGACCCAGAAATGAAAAATAATGATACAAAAAATGTTTTGCTCTGCATACCTGGGCACGTTTGATATCCAGGTGCCCTGAGATTATTTTGAATTAGCAGGAGGAGGGATGGTTTGCTTGCAACTTTCTCCTCTCTCTCTCTCTCACACTGCCTCTCAGTCACTCACATATATGCTTGCTTTTTCTCTCTCACTTCTATAGGCTCTTAATTACACATTTACACACATGCTGTCTATCTTTTCAGGTTTACACACACAGTCTTTCAATCACACACATACATGCTGTCCTTTTCTCCCACACACAGGCTCTTATTCACATGCATACAAACATGCTCTCTCTTTCTCTCATTTACACACAGGCTCTCAATCACTTATTCACATGCTCCCTCACCTAAACCAGCTCTCAATCACACACAGACACACATGCTGTCTTTCTCTCACTTTCACACATGCTCTTAATCACATACTCACATGCACCCTTACCTAAACCAGCACAGCTCTCAGTCACACACAGACACACATGCTCTCTCTTTCTCTCATTTTCACACATGCTCTCAATCACATACTCACATGCTCCCTCACCTAAACCAGCTCTCAGCCACACACAGACACACATGCTCTCTCTTTCTCTCATTTACACACAGGCTCTCAATCATATACTCACATGCTCTCTCACATAAACCAGCTCTCAATCACACACAGACACACATGCTGTCTTTCTCTCTTTCACACATGCTCTCAATCACATACTCACATGCTCCCTCACCTAAACCAGCTCTCAATCACACACATACTCTCTTTCACATGTACAGGCTCTCAGTCATTCACATACATGCTATCTCACTCACACACACACATACACACAGGATCTCAAACACACATGCTTGCTCATTCACTCACTCTCCCCCTCCCCCGAACTAGCGGCAGCAGCAGCTTCCTCCACTACTAACCCTATAGGCAGCAGCAATCTACATCATTTTCAGCCCTCATGGAGCAAGGAGTCCCATCGGCCACGGGGGTTGACAACATCCTTCGTTTTTCTCTGAGCCACGCTGTTCATTCTTCAGACCGCGCCTCTCTTCTTTTCTTTGGGCCGATGCCGAGAGCACTAGCAAGGTCTCTTCTTCCCGTGCATGCACCCACTGCTCACCACTTCCTCTTCTGGGCCACGGGGGGGAAGAAGAGAGCATGCCGGTGCCGCTGACTCCTGCTCTCCTGCCGCATTCCACCCGGGCTTTCAGCATTTTAAGCCTGGGTGTAGGACCTGTCTTGCTCGGGTAGGGGGAGTAGCTGGGTCAGCAGGGGACCGGAAAATGTGGTGAAACACTGGTGTGTGCTTGGCGACACACTGGTGTGTCGAGACACACCGGTTGAGAACCACTGCTCTAAAGTAATGCTGAGATTGCTGATACAGGAGCCACAAAAAATAATGGCAACCTGGTATGTTTCAGTCTCTGTGCAGTACTGTCCACTGCTCACCTCATTGGACTAGAGATTACTGCCCAAGCAGACAAAGACAAAATCAGTTACATCTCTGTAATATATCCACTCTCCTATTCACTCCCAGATCCCTCACCCCCAAGGGAGAGAAAAAACAGCAGCAGAGTGTTACTATGTGTCTTTCTTTGCTGAATAGCACAGTTGGTGAAACCAGAGCAACCCAGACTAAAATTACTGACAGGAGCCAAAAAGCTTTTTTTGAAAATTTAAACTCTGTAAGACTCCACTCTACTGTGTCTCTCCAAGACAAAGTCTACAAAAGACATCTGCAATAATTCCTGCACATGCTCAGGATCAGTGATGCTAGATCCATCAAGCAGTAATAAGATGGATTAGAAAAATGTTTCACTGTGATATGTTTCCTTTGTGGTCTTTTTTGGCAACATGAAATGCCCAGGCTGTGACAGGTTAGTGAGATTACACATGACACAGGTAAGTGTTGTTTGTTACAGTTACACTTGATCCCCCTTCCCCAATGATTCCTTTGGCCTCTAGACCTCAATGGGCCATAGGAATGAATGGGAAACTAAACAAATCAGACAAATATAGTTTGTTTCATTTGTTGGAAGCCTTCCATTAATTTTGTGGAACCAGAAAAGAAACAAATGAGATCCCATTCATTGCAGGATGCCCATTCATTTTAAATGAATGCACATTCTATTTATAAAATACTAGCTTAGATCTGCTCATAGTCATATCAACAGTATATGCCATCGCACACATTTGTGTGAAAGTTATCCTCCCTGCCCTTAGAACGCTACCCTATAACCTTTATGGTGTTCTTTTATCTCTTCTAAGATCAGTCCTTTATAAATGTTGTACCCTTTGTCTTCCTATACATATTCATGCTCTTCTGTTCTCTGTGTTCTCCTCTTTTCCCATCCTTTCTCCCCTCTTCTATATTATCTCTTCTACTTTAGCATAAGGCTACCAATTGACTACATGTCAAGAAGGACACATTAATCACTCCTTGTTTTACCCCACTTCATGTAGTTGCATTTTCTTTAAGAAAAAGTCTACAAGTCCATAAGTGCGATGGAGCAAAACTGGGATTGACTCAGCATGTTCTTTGAGACCCAAAATTCTATTTGACATTTTCAGCTCTTCTACTTACTCACAATAGCCAATCACACCTCTCTTAAAATTCTACTGTCTTACTTTCTATTTACCATCTATCAACCTTCCAATGTTTTTTTCAAAGCCACTTTTTCCTTATTTACAGCATAGCTCCACTATATTTCCAGTTTCTTCTGGTTCTCCCCAAATTCCTTTCATGCAATTATTTTTAACCTTGTTTACACAAACCTTGCTTGCACTATTTTTAAACATTTCTTATATTATCTTTGCATCATTACGCCCACTCCACAATTATAATCATTCAGCTTGAAAGCACATATATAGCATACCCGTTCTTCTTTTTACATTTTAGGTATCACTTCACTTTTGTATTATTGTAAATGTTATCATTATTATACTTAAAATATGAAATGTACATCTCCATAATACAGGTTTAAACCACATTATACATTATGCAATCTCAGAAATATACAATTCTTCAATTTAATGGATTCCATCAAAAATCTGCATTATCTTTAAATGATTTTAAAATTCCATGGGTAATGAAATGAAAAATCAGTGCCAAAGTCAATTGTGTCTTGCTTTAAATTCAAATGTGTTCCCCTTCTTCCCTATGTAGCATAGGATATATCCTAATATAAACTTTGGGGTAATGTGGGACTATGAAAGGATTTTTCTAATTTCCAGAAGTTCATTTTTTTTTCAATTCATTCTGTATCTAGCTCAACAACATATGAAATCAAGAGAATTAGTTTGTAGAAAGGTTCAAGAGAGTTTCGAGTTTCTGATTTGAATTAGACTCTGGGTCTAGTGGCTAAAAATTCACATATCATTTTAATTGGTTTAAAGCAGATATTTCAAGGGCTGTATTTAGGTCAGGAGACTAAATTGCACCAATAAAATTGCATTTCCAAATGTACAAGAATAGTTTTCCTCTCATTCCTCCTACCATATGAATAAAGATGTAAACTACTCAGGCCCTTTTAGTATAAATATTTAAGAAATTATATATTTATATAACTGTTTATTACAGATGTGCAAAGCCTGAACCTTTTGTTTGGGCTTCGTTTTCGGCCCATCATGGGAAATGTTGTATTTCCCATGGTTCGGGCCTATTAAATTTCGGGGGACCTGAATTTCAGATTAGTGCACACTAACAGGGAGTTATTGACCAATCGGTCACTTAGATTTATCCTATTAGTGCGCATTAAACCCAAAAATGAATTTTTCCCAAAATTTTGGGAAAAGCTTGATTGGGTTTCAGGCTCCCCAAACCAGGACGAATTAGGCAATTTGGTTGAAATTGCCTAATTCATCCTAAACGACTGCACATCCCTACATGTTTATTAAACTACAGCATGAGAAGAAGCAAAGGAACAATATCAGACATAAGAACATGCCATACTGGGTCAAACCAAGGTTCCATCAAGCTCAGCATCCTGTTTCCAAGAGTGGCCAATCATGGCCATAAGAACCTGGCAAGTACCCAAAAACTAAGTCTGTTCCATGTTACTGTTGCTAGTAATAGCAGTGGCTATTTTCTAAGTCAACATCACAATATGTCAAAAAAATCACAAACATTTGCAATAAATACATAAGCTCTTCAAAGTCAACAAGCAATGAATGTTAAAGTTGCTGTAATCTGTATTTATTAAGAACATAAGAACATAAGAAAATGCCATACTGGGTCAGACCAAGGGTCCATCAAGCCCAGCATCCTGTTTCCAACAGTGGCCAATCCAGGCCATAAGAACCTGGCAAGTACCCAAAAACTAAGTCTATTCCATGTTACCATTGCTAATGGCAGTGACTATTCTCTAGGTGAACTTAATAGCAGGTAATGGACTTCTCCTCCAAGAACTTATCCAATCCTTTTTTAAACACAGCTATACTATCTGCACTAACCACATCCTCTGGCAACAAATTCCAGAGTTTAATTGTGCGTTGAGTAAAAAAGAACTTTCTCCGATTAGTTTTAAATGTGCCCCATGCTAACTTCATGGAGTGCCCCCTAGTCTTTCTACTATCCGAAAGAGTAAATAACCGATTCACATCTACCCATTCTAGACCTCTCATGATTTTAAACACCTCTATCATATCCCCCCTCAGTCATCTCTTCTCCAAGCTGAAAAGTCCTAACCTCTTTAGTCTTTCCTCATAGAGGAGTTGTTCCATTCCCCTTATCATTTTGGTAGCCCTTCTCTGTACCTTCTCCATCGCAATTATATCTTTTTTGAGATGCGGCGACCAGAATTGTACACAGTATTCAAGGTGCGGTCTCACCATGGAGCGTTATTAGCGCTGTATTACTCAAAAACAAAATATAGTAAAGAAATATGTCAAATATGTTTAACAATATACTGTAAATGTTTAGCCATAACTGCCGATTTAATGTTTCTTAAGAAAATTTTCAAAGAGAAACTACTCATCTAGATTCTCTTTAAAAATTCACTAAAAAGTATGTGGATACAAATCTAACTGCATACCTTGCACATAGCTGGCATACTTATAATTTCTTCTTCATTTTTCAATACGATCTCTGCAGCTTCAAATTTTCTTCTCAACAAAGTATTATCCTTAATATTTATCCATTAAAGCAACTCAGTCAGCATTTCAAATCTTCTTTCTTTCCAACATTCTATATGAAAATAATTAGAGATACAACTTCAGTTTCCAAGTTCATCAATTTATAATTTAATTGATATCAAAGGAGTGTAATTCATTGTCAGAGGATATGGTGGATATGGCGTGGGCCATCCAGTGCTCCTACCATGTGACAGGGACCGGCCAATGGCACGGATACCCTGTCACATGGTAAGGGCAAAGTGCCATCAGCGCCATTTTTATTAGTGGCAGCCGACGGCATGAGAGCGGGAGATCGCTCCCGGGACCCCCACTGGACCACCAGGTAATTTTAAAACGTTTTGGGTGGGGGAACCTAAGGGAGCAGTTTTAAATGGTCGGGGTGGGGTTTTTTTTATCGTCTCGGGCGCAGCCAATAAAAAAAAAACCCAATCAGACCATACGAAGGAAAATTCACGATGTGAATCGGAACCGGAATTGGAACCGATTCCAGTTCCAATTCACATCCATAATACTTATAACTTTCACCATATGCTCTAACAATGAATTCCAGAGCTTAATTATGCATTGAGTAAAAACATATTTTCTCTTATTAGTTTGAAATATATCACCTAGTAACTTCACTATGTGGTTCCTAGTCTTTATACTCTTTGAAAGTGTAAACAACTGATTCATGTTTATACTTCGTAGAGGAATTATCACATCCCTTTTATCATTTTGGTTGCCCTTCTCTGTAACTTTTCTAATTCTGCTATATCTTTTTTTATGATGACCAGAACTGCAAACAGTACTGAAATTGAGTTTGCACCATGAAGTGAATCAGAGACATTATGATATTTTCTGTTTTATTCTCCATTCCTCTCCTTATAATCCCTAGCACTTTGCTTTCTTGGCTGATACTGCACACTAGGGATGTGCAGAGCAAAATTTTATGTTCATATTTTTTATGTCCGAAAGGGGGTCCCACTTGCGGCCAATATGGACATAAAAAAAATCCAATGAGTTGGGTATATGTACATATGTGCAAAAAAAAAATTAAACCCCCTCACCCTCCTTAATCCCCCCCCCAGACTTACCACAACTCCCTGGTGATCGAGCGAGGAGTGAGGACGTCATTTCTGCAATCCTTGGCGAGAAGCATGTGACGTCGGTGGCACGTCGAGTGACGCGGCGTCACGTGATTCCTGGCTCGTTCGCGCCGGACGGCTCGTTCGGCCCAAAAAGAACTTTTGGCCAGCTTGGGGGGGCCTCCTGAACGAGCCGTCCGGCGCGAACTTGCCGGGAATCACGTGACGTCGGCGTCACGTGATTCCCGGCTTGTTCGCGCCGAACGAGCCGTCCGGCGCGAACTTGCCGGGAATCACATGACGTCGCGTCTGAGTGACGCGGCGCCACGTGATTCCCGGCTCGTTCGCGCCGGACGGCTCGTTCGGCCCAAAAAGAACTTTTGGCCAGCTTGGGGGGTCAGGAGGCCCCCCCAAGCTGGCCAAAAGTTCTTTTTGGGCCGAACGAGCCGTCCGGCGCGAACGAGCCGGGAATCACGTGACGCCGGCGTCACTCGACGTGCCGCCGACGTCACATGCTTCTCGCCAAGGATTGCAGAAATGGCGTCCTCACTCCTCGCTCCATCACCAGGGAGTTGTGGTAAGTCGGGGGGGGGGGGGGATTAAGGAGGGTGAGGGGGTTTATATTTTTATTTTGGCTCAACAATCGCGATTTCCCACATATCGAACATATCTATGTTCGATATGTGGGAAATCCGATCGTTTATGTCGAATCAATTTTTTAAGTAAAAAAAAAATATGAGTTGCGTTTTACTAATGCGGTCAATCCGAATGCACACCCCTACTGCACACCGAGCAGAAAATTTAAACATATTTGCAACAATCACATCTACTTCTCTTTCCTGATTGATGACTCCTAATGTGTAACCTTGCATTATGTAACTATAATTTGGATTACTCTTCCCTAAGTGCATCACTTTGCACTTGTCTACATTAAATTACATTTGTGTTTTCCATGCCCAGTCTCCCAGTTTTGTAATATCCTCTTGCAATTTCTCACAATTCTCTTGTGATTTATCAACTTTGAATAATTTAGACTCATTGGCAAATTTGATCACCTCAATTGTTGTTCCCATTTTCAGGTCATTAATAATTATATTAAAAAGCAGTAGTCCTAGAACAGATCCCTGGGACATTCCACTATTCAGCCTTCTCCATTGAGAAAATTTACCATTTAGCCCTACTTTCTGTTTTCTGTGTTAACCAGTTGGCAATCCACAATAAGACATTGTCCGCATCCCATGATTTTTTAATTTCTTAAGACGTATCTCATGAAGGACTTTGTCAAATGCTTTCCGGAAATCCAGATATACTATACCAACTGGCTCAACTTTTCCACATGTTTGTTTACAGCCTCCAAAAAATGTAGCTAATTTGTGAGGCAAGACTTTCCTTGGCTAAATCCATGTTGGCTTTGTCACATTAAACTATGCTTATCTATATGTTCAGAAATGTTTTTCAAAATTATAGTTTCTACCATTTTGCCTGGCACAGACGTCAGACTCGCTGGTTTGTAATTTCCTGAATCGCCCCTTGATCCTTTTTTAAAAATTGGCATTACATTGGCAACCCTCCAGTCTTCAGGAACCATAGGCAATGTTACTGATAGTTTACAAATTTCTAGTAGCAGGTCTGCAATTTCATTTCTTAGTTCTTTCAGCACTCTGGGATGCATATCATCTGGTTCAGGTGATTTGCTGCTCTTTAGTTTGTCAATTTGCTCTAGTACATCTTCCAGATTGACTGATATTTGTTTCAGTTCCATCGGGGAAAGATTAAATGATTTCTTTGCCTCGGTGTTTACTGTAGAGGATGTTGGGGAGGTACCCGTACTGGAGAAAGTTTTCATGGGTAATGATTCAGATGGACTGAATCAAATCACAGTGAACCTAGAAGATGTGGTAGACCTGATTGATAAACTGAAGAGTAGTAAAGAACCTGGACCAGATGGTATACACCCCAGAGTTCTGAAGGAACTAAAAAATGAAATGTCAGACCTCTTAGTAAAAATTTGTAACCTATCATTAAAATCATCCATTGTACCTGAAGACTGGAGGATAGCTAATGTAACCCCAATATTTTTTATTTTTTTTTATTTTATTGATTTTCAAATATTATAACAAGGAATACTTTGTAAGGAAATACAGAAATCCAATTACCAAAAGGAAAAATTAACACCACTTCCATCATATAATCTATATATATCGATTTAGGAAAACTCAACTGCATTACATTGGAAATAATGAGGGGGAGGACATCCAAGGAAAACATAAGGAGAAATGCAGAAATCATAACATATCATATTTACTACTGATAGGAACCCATTACAATATATGTCCCTTAATATACAAGGCTGTGTCCCCCCTTCTAGAAACTGTCTCAGCTGTTCAGGCAGAAAAAAGATATAGGTATTCCCCATATATTTTATTACACATTTATATGGAAATCTTAAAAGGAAAGTTGCGCCTTTGGCCAAAACCTTAGGTTGCATATTAATAAACATTTTCCTCCGTTGTTGGGTGGCCCTAGACAGGTCTGGATAGACCCTAACTGTGGCCCCCATAAAGGGAGTACTAATGTTTTAGAAATACGCTTTCATGATAGTAGCTCTGTCTGGTTCAGTAAAGAAGGACACAAACAACACTGCTCTCTCAATTATTTCCAAGCCTGAATTTTCCAGATACTCTGTGAGGTTTTCTAAATCCACCCTGTTTTCACCTGTAGGTAATTGTGTAGTCACACCTTTAACAGGTAAAAACAAAACTTTTTTTAAAGAAGGGTGCAATTCCACAGGAATCTTTAGAACCTCAGACATGTATCTTTTAAAGGTCAATAATACTGGTTCACCCATAACTTTGGGAAAGTTCACCACTCTGATATTCAAATGTATTAAGTAATTCTCTATAGACTCTATTCTTCTTTGTGATGATAATCGATCTCTCATTAAAGAAAAGTTCAAATCTTGAACCTGTTTAACGTTTGCTGATATTTCTTGGAAATTCTCTTTCTCTTTCTGGTCTTTCTCCACCACATCCAGTCTTTTCACCATTACCCCCATCTGCTGAGATTGGTCTCTAAGGGTATGGGCATTAGCCATCATTAGGTCCCAGAGGGACTCTAATGTTATCTCCGCCGGTTTCACAAACTCCCAGGGCACTGGGGTAACAGTTTCTACCTCCTCCCATCTAGACCTCTGGTCTGATATTCCTGGTGGTGTAGTTCCCGCGCAGAGGTTCCCCCCGTCTGGGATCTCCCACTCCTGCTGTGGTGGAGGTTGGACCGAAACTCCCACCCCTGCTCCTGCAGCGCCCGGGGTTCCTCCGCCTTGAATTTCATTGGCCATTCTTGGGTCGATGTATCCAATAGGGATGTGCAGAGCAAAAGTTTAAGTTCATATGTCCATAAGTCGAAAGGGGGTCCCATTTGCGGTGAATATGGACATATGGAAAATTCCATAAGTTGAGTCTATGTCCATAAGTCGCCCATTAAAGTCAATGGGGGAAGGATTTCCAGCCTATTTTTGGCTGCAGAATTGGGGTTTTCTTATCAATTGGCCCAGGAGAGAGTTCCCTTTCCTTTGTGCAGGGAAGGACTCCCTGGAAAGGGTCCACCCCTAGAGTTGGGTGTACCCGGTGTTTACATTGGCGTCCAGTGAATATCGTTGGCGTCTAGTGAATTCCGTTGGCGTCTAGTGAATTCAGACTGTACTTACGCACTTCAGCTGATGACAAAGGAATTGGAAGATCTCTCAGAAATAAGAATATGTGTGGGAACACAAGGTCTGGATGAACAGGCAGGCACAGCAATGGAGTTAAAACACCAGTAGGAACACAAGGCCTGGATGAACAGGCACATCATTCGAGGACAGAGGTCAATCCCAGCTAGGGACACAAGGCCTGGATGAACAGGCACAGGAACTAGGTTAAAACACTGGTAGCTCGGCAGCATCTTTCTGATGCATGCTAGAATATTGGCAGTGGTATGGGCATGGTCCGCCAGGTGGGTGTGCAGTAAAGCCCACCTCCACCCTGATGCTTGTTCAGGGAAGGACTCCCTGGAACGGGTCCACCCCTAGAGTTGGGTGTACCCGGTGTTTACATTGGTGTCCAGTGAATATCGTTGGCGTCTAGTGAATTCCGTTGGCGTCTAGTGAATTCCGACTGTACTTACGCACTTCAGCTGATGACAAAGGAATTGGAAGATCTCTCAAAAATAAGAATACGTGTGGGAACACAAGGCCTGGATGAACAGGCACAGCAACCAGGTTAAAACACTTATGGGAACACAAGGCCTGGATGAACAGGCACCGCCACTGAGTTAAAACACCTGTGGGAACACAAGGCCTGGAACAATGGGCACAGCAACTGAGTTAAAACACCTGTGGGAACACAAGGCCTGGATGAACACGGATACTCGGATAGTAATTTTTTTTTTTTAATGTATTTATATTCTTATTCTAAAATGTTTCTAGCATTTCATACTTGATTTCACTCAGGTACTGTAGGTATTTCCCTATCCCCAGAGGAACACAAGGCCTGGATGAACAGGCACCACCACTGAGTTAAAACACCTGTGGGAACACAAGGCCTGGATGAACCGGCACCGCCACTGAGTTAAAACACCTGTGGGAACACACGGCCTGGATAAACAGGCACCGTCACTGAGTTAAAACACCTGTGGGAACACAAAGCCTGGAAGAATGGGCACAGCAACTGAGTTAAAACACCTGTGGGAACACAAGGCCTGGATGAACACGGATACTCGGATAGTAATTTTTTTTTTTTAATGTATTTATATTTTTATTCTAAAACGTTTCTAGCACTTCATACTTGATTACACTCAGGTACTGTAGGTATTTCCCTATCCCCAGAGGAACACAAGGCCTGGATGAACAGGCACCGCCACTGAGTTAAAACACCTGTGGGAACACAAGGCCTGGATGAACCGGCACCGCCACTGAGTTAAAACACCTGTGGGAACACAAGGCCTGGATGAACAGGCACCGCCACTGAGTTAAAACACCTGTGGGAACACAAGGCCTGGAAGAATGGGCACAGCAACTGAGTTAAAACACCTGTGGGAACACAAGGCCTGGATGAACACGGATACTCGGATAGTAATTTTTTTTTTTAATGTATTTATATTCTTATTCTAAAATGTTTCTAGCATTTCATACTTGATTTCACTCAGGTACTGTAGGTATTTCCCTATCCCCAGAGGAACACAAGGCCTGGATGAACAGGCACTGCCACTGAGTTAAAACACCTGTGGGAACACAAGGCCTGGATGAACAGGCACCGCCACTGAGTTAAAACACCTGTGGGAACACAAGGCCTGGAAGAATGGGCACAACAACTGAGTTAAAACACCTGTGGGAACACAAGGCCTGGATGAACACGGATACGCGGATAGTAAATTTTTTTTTAATGGATTGATATTCTTGTTTTAAAAAGTTTCTAGCACTTCATACTTGATTACACTCAGGTACTGTAGGTATTTCCCTATCCCCAGAGGAACACAAGGCCTGGAAGAACTATCAAACATAGGAATCAAAGGCACAGCTCTCAGCTGGTTCAAGTCGTTCCTATCAAACAGGTTTTACAAGGTCAGAATTAACAACAAGGAATCTGACCCCATCCTAACAGACCAAGGCGTACCACAAGGTTCATCCCTCTCTCCCACCCTGTTCAACATTTACCTCCTCCCCCTCTGCCATCTGCTATCACAACTCAAGCTTACTCATCATTACCTCTATGCAGACGACATCCAGATCCTCATCCCCATCACAGAATCAATTCAAAAAACCTTCGCCTTCTGGGAGAATTGTCTTCAACCAATTAAACAACTACTTTCCAACCTGAACCTGATTCTAAACTCCAGCAAAACAGAGATGCTACTTATTTCACACAACCCAAACACCTACTCACCTAGCCTTGCACAATCCACATCTTTTGTTTGTAATATTTTTATTAAAGTTTGATACGAGGCATACAACTTACAATTACAAGAAAAAGAGAAATCTTCAGCAATTGTGTACCCTCGCATATATCAGCAGGATACAATAAACCGTAAAATAAAAACAAAAGCAAAGCACAGCGACAAAACAACCCACCCACACCACCCCCATTCCTGTCCCCACCCAACTCTTCTCCCTCCCCCCTCCCACAGCGCTCAGGTGTTCATCAGTCCCAACCTTCATTAGACTACAAGGGTTAAGGATAAATATATAGATAGAAAGATATAAAGATAGAAAGATAAACATAAACAAGCATCAGATCACTGTCCCACAATCCGCAAATTAAGAATAACAACTAGATTAGTGAGGTAACAGAAGCAGGTAAAGGGAGCATTTTAAGAATGGGAGACCAGATATTGCTGAGCCTGGTCCGCTGGGTCTGTGAAGCTTGTGGAAACGATTTACGTTCTAATAGATAAAGGTCCAACATGGCATCCTTCCACTCGAGTAGTGATGGAGGTGTAGTGGAGATCCAATGACGTAAAATAATTTTAAGGGCCGTCAGCCGAACTTTATGAAGTAACAATGTCCGCGGTGGTCTCCTGGTCCCTTGCGCATGACAAATTCCCAACAGACAAAAGCTCGCCGTGAAAGGTTCAGAAAGAAAATGGGAAATCATAGTCCAAAATTGTCGTACAACCACACAATCCCCTAAACAGTGCAATAGAGAGGCATGGAGTTGCGAGCATTTGGGACACGCCCCGGATTGGACAATCCCAGCAAGGAAAGCCCTCCTTGGCCAAAAAAGCAGCCGGAGAGCAATCCTAAAATGCAGTTCTCGCATGTAAACACTAAAAACTGCTTTTTGAACAACCTGGGTACTGAGAAACAGGGCCTTGGGCGTAATTTCACAGCCTAGTTCAGTGGACCAGGCCGCAGAACTACTGTCATATATAGTATAGCGGAAAGACTCATGCAAGTAACGATAATACATGGACAGCTTTACCACTTTAAGACCACTAAGATGGATAAATCGCTGAAAAGGTCCATTGGTGATTGCCCTCTTACAGGAGAGTATCATATGCCGGATATAACTACCAATTTGTAAATAAGTGAGATATTCAGAAGAGCAAAAACCAAAGTTATCACAACAATAAGTAAAAGAACGAAGGCGATTAGTTTGCAAATCCATGAATGGAAGCAAATCCACAATACCTTTTGCATGTAATTTAGACAAAGTTTTAACAGGGATACCCGCTGGTAAGTCTGGGTTATGCATCAACGGCAAGCAATAGGATACCTTCCAGTCAAGATGTAAGAACTGTCTAAGAAATTTCCAACAGTTCCGCAATCCCCTTAAAACTAGGCCTTGAGAAACGCTCCGAGGAAGGTTCTCCCCATTAGAATGCAATACATAAGCCAAATTTCTCGGAAGGTAAGCTGCTTGTTCCAACCGTAAGATGTCCGATGATCCGCCATAACCCAGCCACTCCCGCAAAGTAGGCAGTAAACAAGCAATATTGTAATATCGTATATTAGCCCCGCCTAAACCCCCTTCAGATTTTGGGGCAATTAACGTAGTAAAAGCAGTTCTGGCTTTTTTATAATTCCAGAAAAAAGCACCCAAAACCTTATATAAGAGGTGTATGTCTTTGGATTTCAAATAGAATGGAACCATCTGCAAGATATAGAGAAGCTTAGGGAGCAGAATCATATTCACCAAGGCAATTCTACCTGAGAGAGATAAGGGAAGTGGTTTCCAACTTTGGAGTTTTAACTGAAAGGCATGCCATAAGGGTGTAATATTACAACTGTACCAATACATAGGGTTTTTATGTATTTTGATGCCCAAATATTTAATCGTGTCTTGTGCCCAAAGGAGGGGGAAATCCGGCCAAGTAGACTGAAGCGAACCTGTGAGATCTAGAGCCTCAGACTTAGTGAGATTAAGCTTCAGTCCGGAGAACGTGCCAAAGGTCTGAATTGTCTCAAGTAAGAGAGGCAAAGCCATCCGGGCATTGGAAAGTAACATTAACATGTCATCCGCAAATAACATCATCTTTTGTTCTATAGGGCCTGTTTTAATACCTGTGATACCAGAAGACTGGTGTATTTTCTGGGTTAAGGGTTCCAGGGATAAAATATATAGAAGAGGGGACAGAGGACAGCCTTGTCTCGTGCCCCGTTCTAGAGTAAATAGAGGAGACGTGGAACCATTAATACAAATAAAAGCTTTGGGGTCCCGGTACAATAGTTGAACCGCTGCCAAATAAGATCCCGAAAAGCCAAACTTCTCCAGGGCTGCAAAGAGATACGGCCAGGCCACCCGGTCAAACGCTTTTTCAGCGTCGAAGCTGACCAGTAAAGGATCAACCATTTCTGAAGCATGACAACTCTCTAAAGCAACCAGGAGGCGGCGAATGTTCACCACTGGGCGTCTACCGTACACAAAGCCTGTTTGCTCAGGAGAAATAAGGTCAGGTAGAACAAATTTTAACCTGTTTGCTAAGAGTTTGGCATACACTTTAATATCCTGATTAAGTAAAGAGATGGGGCGGTATGACCCCGGTTCTGCCAGATCCTTCCCAGGTTTAGGCAATATCGTGATAGCTGCCACTTTCATTGTATCAGGTAAGACCCCATTAGCGATCATGTGGTTAAAGAGTGTGGTCAAAGGCGTTACAACCTGGTCACTAAGGGATTTGTAAAACAAGGAGGTCAATCCGTCAGGCCCCGGGGATTTATGTAAATGGAGATCAGATATTACTTTCGCTACCTCCAATGACGTAACGGGTCTATTAAGAGAGTCCCGTTGTACATCAGAAAGTACAGGCAACTGTAAATCCTGAAAAAAGGCGGTCTGATTAAAATCGTTTGGTGGCTCCGCAGCATACAGCTGTTTATAAAAATTTTGGAACACCATCCCAATTTCAGACGTGGTGACAGCATGTGAGCCGTTTGGTTTCTTAATGTGAGAAATAAATTTAGAAGGGGTCTTTGTTTTGGACAGACGAGCTAAGAGCCTGCCAGGCTTATTGCCATGTAAAAATAACTTGTGTTTAAAGGAAAATAAATTTCCAGTGGCCTTTTGATGTAATAAATCATTTAAAACTACCTGAGTTTGTCGAAATCTAGCTTCCCAAGGAGCAGTGTTCTCTCTATTCCACTGAGTTTTGTAATATTTCAATTGCCGCTCCAAAGTTAAAATTTGAGCGTTCTGCTGTTTCTTTTTCCTAATAGCATATTGAAGAATGTCACCACGGAGAACAGCCTTAGCCGTTTCCCAGAAAAGGACTGGAGTCTCCATGTGTTGCCCATTATACGCAACATATTGTTCCCACCTCTCAAGCAAAAACGCCTTGAAAGCTGTATCCGTGGCAAGCCACTCCGGCATACGCCATTGAAACAAGGAGGGGGCAGTGGTGGAATTACCCAGAGAGCAGAATACAGGGCAATGATCAGATATAGCCAAGGTCCCGATCGTCGCAGTCTCAACTGCAGAGAACAGGGACTCTGAGATTAGTATATAATCGATTCTGGACTTAGATGGATGGGCCCTAGCATAGTGAGTATAATCCCTTTCAGAAGGGTGAAGCGCCCGCCACACATCAACAAGCTGTAATGTACGACATAAGAAGGAAATACCCTTCCCCTTACCCATTGGAGATGTATGACTGAATGAACATTTATCCCATATATGGTCCGCCAAACAATTGAAATCACCAGCTAGGATAACAGAATCGGAACCCGCCTCTGAAACCCGGGCCACTAACTGAGCAAAAAACCCATGATCATATTTATTGGGGCCATAAATGGATGCTAGTAAAATAGGGGCTCCATACAAGACACCTTTAAGTATTATGTACCTTCCCTCAGTGTCTGACCATTGCTTTTCCAATTGAAAAGGAACAGAGCCCTTGATCAAAATGGCAACACCATTTCGTTTGCTGGACCCTGAAGAAAAGAAAACTTGAGAGTACCCCTTTTTATTCTTCAGTTTATTATGTTCACTATCTACCATATGCGTTTCTTGTAGAAAGATGATATCCCCCTTATCTCTGTGACACCTGGCTAGCACTTTCTCCCGTTTGACCGGTGTACCCAGCCCTGCAACATTCCAGCTCAAGTAATTCACCTTAGGTGCCATGGTAAGACACAGAAAAGCAATTTATACATATAGGCACAAACAATGCAGGAAAGGGAGTGCTCCCCAGCTGAGCACATCCCCCGAGCAGAGAAGCAAAGTAAAGGGACAATGCAGGAAACCAAGAAGAGCAAAACATTAACCCCCGCACCCGCTGCCATTTGGACTGAAATTTCCCCTGAGCGCCCAATCCCCCCACCCGCCCTCCCCGTACCCGCCCCATCCTCCCCCCCCAACATACACTCCACACCATTCAAATCTCTCAGTAATGAGAGTAGGAGCCAAACCATGTGTTCAGGTGACCACCTCTTAATCAGAAAACAGTTAAAGTCAAAGATCCGCATCCGTTCCAAAAATATCAAAAAGAAAGTATCTCCACTGGAAACGATTCCCAAAGGAACCAAAGGAGAAGTATCTTATCAATGCAGAAAAAGGCACCCCGGGGCTAGTATCTCAAAGTCTATTGAGAAGAGAAAAAAAAAAAAAGAAAAGAAGCCGCCACTGCAGCTGTGAGTTTGCATTATAAATCACCGGGACAATTTCCCCGGGAACGCACCAGGGTAACCAAGTTGAACTGAAAACTGTAAGCAACCTTGAGCTAGCCTGGGCCAGGCCCGCACATCAGCAGAAAAACCTGCAATCATCAGGACGTGTCGCCGAGAAATCGGCTGCTGCTGCTTCTCAAGATGAAGCTGTCGCCCCGGCGTCCTCTCGTGTCATGAGGTGAGCGGATTGAAGGTACTTTTTCGCTTCAGGAACAGAATCAAAGGCCTGTGTCTGTCCCTCATGCCAAATGCGTAGTTTAGCGGGGAACTGCAGCGCGAACCGCACTTGTTTAGCTGCAAGCTGTGAGCACACAGGGCCAAATTCCTTTCGTTTCGCCGCGACCTTCGCTGAAAAATCTTGAAATATGCGAACTGGTTCATTTTGAAACTTGAGAGGTGAGATCTTCCGGGACGCTTGCCAGATCTTCTGCCTATCCGCGAAGTCCAAAATGCGGGCTATCACCACACGTGTGCGCTGATTTGGGCCAGCCTTGATTCCCAGTCGGTGGGCCCGTTCTATTTTTAAAGAAGCCAGCTGCTCTGGAATGTTAAGCGCTGAGGGAAGCCACTGGGTGAGTTGATCCGCCAGATCCATATCCGATACAGATTCTGGTATCCCAATGAAGCGCAAATTATTGCGCCTCGATCGGTTTTCCATATCTTCGATGCGATCTTCTTGTGCCTGGATCTGTTTCTCCATTTTGTGAATCTTACCCACCGTTACTAGCGCCTCATCTTCGACAACTCCCACGCGTAGTTCCAAAGTTTCCACTCGCGGGGGAAGTTCAGCTAGCGCCGTTTGCAGCGTAGTCAATTGTTCAGAAATCTTGTCCAATTTATGAGCCAGGGCCGCAGTTACCACATTGGTTAAAGCCAATATCGCCTCTTCATCTGCTAGGCCAGCGGACGGTTTTTCCCCTGCGGCGGCCATTTTGTCCTCTCCCGGCTTAGCTTTTTCTTTGTCTTTTTTCACCAATTTGGGAGGCATGGTGACCGGCGATTTGCTCATATATCGATCGATACTCATAGGCAGAATTCACAGACGTCCTGATGTGCCTTAAAAGCTGCGGATGCCAGAGATTTAGTAGAGATTTCGAGGTGGTCACCTGGAGCTGGGGCAGACATGTCTATCCCAGATCACCACATCACGTGACTGACAATCCACATCTTTAAACATGGATCTCTCTGCAGACGTCAGGAATCTAGGAGCATGGCTTGACAACCAACTTAACTTAAAAAAATTTATAAACACCACCACCAAGGACTGCTTCTATAAACTACAAGTCCTAAAAAAGCTAAAACCACTCCTGCACTTCAATGACTTTCGCCTCGTTCTACAATCCATTATTTTTTCTAAACTCGATTACTGCAACGCAATCCTACTTGGCCTCCCCTCCACCAGGATCAAACCTCTACAGATGGTACAAAACGCCGCAGCCATAATCCTAACTAACACTAATAAAAGAGACCATATCACCCCCATCTTGAGCAACCTCCACTGGCTACCCATCAAACAGAGAATCCTATTTAAAACCTTAACCATTATTCATAAAGCAATTCACAACGTCGCACCTATATCACTACAAACTCAACTTCGTCCACACTTATCCTCCAGACCCATCAGAAGCACCTACAAAGGCACCTTAGTCGCAGCTCCAGCTAAATCAACACTAAGAAAAAGAGCACTCTCAACTGCGGGACCACACCAATGGAATGCTCTCCCACCAGACCTACGCCTCAAACCCAGTCTACCAGAGTTCAAAAAAAAGTTAAAAACCTGGCTCTTCAGGCAAGCTTTCCAATTCCCAGAATGTAACTGAGTTAAAACACCTGTGGGAACACAAGGTCTAGATGAACAGGCACTGCCACAGTTAAAACACCTGTGGGAACACAAGGCCTGGAAGAACGGGCACAGCAACTGAGTTAAAACACCTATGGGAACACAAGGCCTGGAAGAATGGGCACAGCAACTGAGTTAAAACACCTGTGGGAACACAAGGCCTGGATGAACAGGCATAGCAACGGAGTTAAAACACTTGTGGGAACACAAGGCCTGGAAGAAGAGGCGCAGCAGTCGAGCACAGAGGTCAATCCCACCTAGGGACACAAGCCGCGGAGGAAAAGAAACTAACCAGGATTCCCTCAGTAATGGCGAGTGAAGAGGGAAGAGCCCAGCACCGAATCTCCGCCACTCCGGGTTCGGGGATCTGAACCCGACTCCCTTTCGATCAGCCGAGGGCGACGGAGGCCATCGCCCGTCCCTTCCGAATGGCTCTCGCCTATCTCTTAGGACCGACTGACCCATGTTGAACTGCTGTTCACATGGAACCCTTCTCCACTTCGGCCTTCAAAGTTCTCATTTGAATATTTGCTACTACCACCAAGATCTGCACCTGCGGCGGCTCCACCCGGGCCCTCGCCCCGGGCTTCCGTGCCCACCACGGCGGCCCTCCTACTCGTCGCGGCTTAGCAACGTCGACCCATAAATATTCTGGGTTGGGTATCTTGATACATAAAGATTTCCATTTTGAACTGAAACAGTCTTAATAAAAATGGTTAATATAAAAAAAAAAACCACTTGTGGGAACACAAGGTCTGGATGAACAGGCACATCATTCGATGACAGAGGTCAATCCCACCTAGGGACACAAGCCGCGGAGGAAAAGAAACTAACCAGGATTCCCTCAGTAAAGGCGAGTGAAGAGGGAAGAGCCCAGCGCCGAATCCCCGCCCGTCCGGCGGGCGCGGGAAATGTGGCGTACGGAAGACCGCCTCCTCGGCGCCGCTCAGGGGCCCAAGTCCTTCTGATCGAGGCTGAGCCCGCGGATGGTGTTAGGCCGGTAGTGGCCCCCGGCGCGCCGGGACCGGGTCTTCTCGGAGTCGGGTTGTTTGGGAATGCAGCCCAAAGCGGGTGGTAAGCTCCATGTAAGGCTAAATACCGGCACGAGACCGATCAAACAGCTAGTAGCAATAGGAATCTCTGGATTGGCGCTCGCCTGGTTCAAATCGTTTCTAACCAACAGAGGTTATAAGGTAAAAATCCAGAACAAAGAATCACCACGCCACGACTCGGCCATCGGAGTCCCACAAGGTTCCTCTTTATCCCCTACACTCTTTAATATTTACCTCCTACCACTCTGCCGACTCCTTACCAACCTCAATTTAATACACTTTCTCTATGCAGACGACATCCAGATCCTGATCCCCATCAAAGAATCATACTCGAAAACCCTCGAATACTGGGATTCCTGTCACCTAGAAATCAAAAGCCTCCTCAACAGCCTAAATCTGGTACTAAACTCCTCTAAAACTGAAGTATTACTCATAACTCCTGACAACAATCTCACAGCTTGTCTCCCAACCAACCTACAAACTACTCATGTGAGGGATCTAGGTGTGCTAATCGACAATTAACTGAACTTCAAAGCCCACATCAATAAAACCACCAAAGACTGCTTCTATAAACTGCAAGTTTTAAAAAGTATAAGACCACTCTTCCACGCCAAAGACTTCAGAACCATCCTCCAAGCCCTCATTTTCTACTACTGCAACTCTACATTACTTGGACTCCCTTCCTCTTACACAAAACCACTCCAAATGGTTCAAAACGCAGCAGCCCGTGTACTAACAAACACTAGGAAAAGAGACCACATTTCCCCAGTCCTAAAAGACCTCCACTGGTTAACAATTCAGTTCAGAGTCATTTACAAATCCATCACCTTGATATAAAAAATCATTCACCAACACACCATAATTGACCTACAAATTCCTCTCCGTTTATACAAATGCACAAGACCGACCAGGGAAGCCTACAGAGGATGCCTCCTTGTTCCACCCACCAAAACCACTAATCACAGCACCTTAAGAGATCAAGCCCTTTCCACAGCAGGCCCACCGTTATGGAACTCCATCCCCCCAGATCTCAGAAATGAACCTTGCCTCCTAACCTTTCGGAAAAGACTCAAGACATGGCTTTTCAGGCAAGCCTTCCCGAACTCCACCTAACACGCACCATCAATAAATTCTCTGCTCAGAAGCTGTATATATTGGACTGGACTCCATATTTATATTGTACTCTTGTATATTTATATTGTACACATGTATATAATTAACCTCCTCTATCTCTCTTTATTTCTTACACTCCCAGTTCATTAGCCCCTGTTAATTGTAACTGCATCTCTTCACCACGTGTATTTATGTTTTAGGTTGTTTTCTTTGCACCCCTGTTTTCTGCAAACCGACATCATGTGAACGATTTCATGAATGCCGGTATAAAAAAACCTTAAATAAATAAAATAAATAAGTAAGTACCGCAAGGGAAAGTTGAAAACAACTTTGAAGAGGGAGTTCAAGAGGGCGTGAAATTGTAAAGAGGTAAATGGGTGGGGTCCGTGCAGTCTGCCCGCAGGATTCAACCCGGCGGGTTCGGTCGGACCGGGGTTTCGGCGGATCCCCCACCCCCACCCCTTTCGCGGGGGGTGGGGGAGGGGCGGGGAACGCCTCCCGGACGACCCCGGCCCCCGCAGGGCGCATTTCCTCCGTGGCGGTGCGCCGCGACCGGCTCCGGGTCGGCTGGGAAGGCCCAGGGGGGGCAGGTGGCCCGCCGCTCCGGCGGCGCGTGTTATAGCCCCCTCCGGCAGCAGCTTCGCCGTTTCCCCCGGCGTTTCCTCCTTCCCCTTTGCCAACTGTTAACTAGTCTTAACCTCATTCACTACATCTATGCAGACGATGTTCAGATTCTTATTCCCATAACAGAATCTATTAACAAAGCCATCGCACTTTGGAACAACAGCTTACAAGCCATCACTAATCTCCTCAACAGTCTAAGCATGAGATCTTATTAAGAAACTCACATTATCCTCAACAATTTTTTACTCCTAGCAAAACCTCTACCACGTACACAGGGGTCTGTATATTGATAGCCCAGCGCCTGCTGTTTGAATACCGCTCTTGCCGTACCGACCCGCAGGGTCGATATTTATATTATTACAGATAGCAATAGATGGAACATAATATAGTTTTGTAAATCTATATGCTCCCAATCAGGACCAGGGGACATTCTTTAACGAAGTCAACAATCTTATCTTGTTGCATGGGAAGGGGAACCTCATTGTGGGGGGTGACCTCAATGTAGCCAGAAATACAGTCCTGGATGAACAGGTATTCCGCAGGGTTCAACATTATCAGCCACCCTTTTTAATATTTATGTTTTACCTATATGTCACTTTTTAAATGGGCTTGGTTTCACATTTTATTTGTATGCTGACGATATTCAGTTTTTAGTACCTATTGAAAATTCAGTAGAGGCCACGTTAGAAATTGATAAAATGTATATTTTATCTTTACAAGAGCTACTTAAACAGTTGCGCTTAGTTCTGAATATGGACAAAACTGAAATTGTGCTTCTTGAACGCAAATGTCATGTTAAAAGTATTCCAGATTTGAGGTGAAATGCTAACACTAAAATAAGTCCTGTTTTTTATACCCGTGACTTAGGTATGATTATAGACACTGAATTCTCTTTTAAAAAGCATATTGCCACCAAATTGAAAGATGGTTATTTTAAACTATTAACTTTAAGAAAGTTAAAGCCACTCTTAAATTTTAAAGATTTTAGATCTGTTTTACAGACCTTGATTTTTGCTAATTTAGATTACTGTAATTCTTTATTACTTGGCTTACCTGTTTCAAATATTAGACCATTGCAGGTCTTGCAGAATGCAGCAGCACGTGTTCTGTCTGGTAAACGGAAATGCGACCAATATTACCGCCACATTGATCAAGTTTCATTGGCTTCCAATCCAATATCGCATACAATATAAAGTGGCCTGTTTAATTCAAAATGTTGTACACGGGGAGATCTCAGAAATGAACCTCGCCTCCTAACCTTTCGGGAAAGACTCAAGACATGGCTTTTCAGGCAAGCCTTCCCGAACTCCACCTAACACGCACCATCAATAAATTCTCTGCTCAGAAGCTGTATATATTGTATATACAGGTGGCCCGCTGCTCCGGTGGCGCGTGTTATAGCCCCCCCTGGCAGCAGCTTCGCCGTTTCCCCCGCCGTTTCCTCCTTCCCCTTTGCCAACTGTTAACTAGTCTTAACCTCATTCACTACATCTATGCAGACGATGTTCAGATTCTTATTCCCATAACAGAATCTATTAACAAAGCCATCGCACTTTGGAAAAACAGCTTACAAGCCATCACTAATCTCCTCAACAGTCTAAGCATGAGATCTTATTAAGAAACTCACATTATCCTCAACAAATTCTTACTCCTAGCAAAACCTCTACCAAGTACACAGGGGTCTGTATATTGATAGCCCAGCGCCTGCTGTTTGAATACCGCTCTTGCCGTACTGACCCGCAGGGTCGATATTTATATTATTACAGATAGCAATAGATGGAACGGTCAATCCCACCTAGGGACACAAGCCGCTTAGGAAAAGAAACTAACCAGAATTCCCTCAGTAACGGCGAGTGAAGAGGGAAGAGCCCAGCGCCGAATCTCCGCCACTCCGGGTTCGGGGATCTGAACCCAACTCCCTTTCGATCGGCCGAGGGTGACGGAGGCCATCGCCCGTCCCTTCCGAACGGTTCTCGCCTATCTCTTAGGACCGACTGACCCATGTTGAATTGCTGTTCACATGGAACCCTTCTCCACTTTTGCCTTCAAAGTTCTCGTTTGAATATTTGCTACTACCACCAAGATCTGCACCCGCGGCGGCTCCACCCGGGCCCTCGCCCCGGGCTTCCGTGCCCACCGCGGCGGCCCTCCTACTCGTCGTGGCTTAGCAACGTCGACCCATAAATATTCTGGGGTGGCTATCTTGATACAAAAAGATTTCCATTTTGAACTGAAACAGTCTTAATAAAAATGGTTAATATCAAAAAAAAAAAACACTTGTGGAAACACAAGGCCTGGAGGAACAGGCACATCTTTCGAGGACAGAGGTCAATCCCAGCTAGGGACACAAGGCCTGGAGGAATAGGCACATCATTCGAGGACAGAGGTCAATCCCAGCTAGGGACACAAAGCCTGGATGAACAGACATATCATTCGAGGACAGAGGTCAATCCCAGCTAGGGACACAAGGCCTGGATGAACAGGCACATCGTTCGAAGACAGAGGTCAATCCCCGCTAGGGACACAAGGCCTGGATGAACAGACATATAATTCGATGACAGAGGTCAATCCCACCTAGGGACACAAGGCCTGGATGAACAGGCACAGCAGCAACTGAGTTAAAACACTTGTGGGAACACAAGGCCTGGATGAACAGGCACATCACTCGAGGACAGAGATCAATCCCCACTAGGGACACAAGGCCTGGATGAACAGGCACACAATCGAGTTAAAACACTGGTAGCTCGCCAGCATCTTTCTGATGCATGCTAGAATATTGGCAGCGTTATTGGCATGGTCCATCAGGTGGGTGTGCAGTAAAGCCCACCTCCACCCTGATGCTTGTTCAGGGAAGGACTCCCTGGAACGGGTCCACCCATAGAGTTGGGTGTACCCGGTGTTTACATTGGCGTCCAGTGAATATCGTTGGTGTCTAGTGAATTCCGTTGGCGTCTAGTGAATTCAGACTGTACTTACGCACTTCAGCTGATGACAAAGGAAACTGAAGAAGATCTCTCAGAAATAAGAATACCTGTGGGAACACAAGGTCTGGATGAACAGGCAGGCACAGCAATGGAGTTAAAACACGTGTGGGAACACAAGGCCTGGATGAACAGGCACATCATTCGATGTGCATCATTCGATGTGCACACAGTAACGTCGAGTGAAGAGGGAAGAGCACAGCCCGCCGACGGTGTTAGGCCGGTAGCGGCCCCCGGCGCGCCGGGACTGGGTCTTCTCGGAGTCGGGTTGTTTGGGAATGCAGCCCAAAGCAGGTGGTAAACTCCATCTAAGGGTAAATACCGGCTCCGGGTCAGGTGGGAAGGCCCAGGGGGGGCAGGTGGCCCGCCGCTCCGGCGGCGAGTGTTATAGCCCCCACCCCCCCGGCAGCAGCTTCGCAGTTTCCCCCGAACAAGGGTCCACCTCCAAGTTCAACAATTTCTTACTTTTTACTTTGTCTGTCGAGGCTTGACGTCTCTAAAAGGGTTTGACCTGGAATGCTGTGCATGTCCATCCAATATCGCATACAATATAAAGTGGCCTGTTTAATTCAAAATGTTGTACACGGGGAGATCTCAGAAATGAACCTCGCCTCCTAACCTTTCGGGAAAGACTCAAGACATGGCTTTTCAGGCAAGCCTTCCCGAACTCCACCTAACACGCACCATCAATAAATTCTCTGCTCAGAAGCTGTATATATTGTATATACAGGTGGCCCGCTGCTCCGGTGGCGCGTGTTATAGCCCCCCCTGGCAGCAGCTTTGCCGTTTCCCCCGCCGTTTCCTCCTTCCCCTTTGCCAACTGTTAACTAGTCTTAACCTCATTCACTACATCTATGCAGACGATGTTCAGATTCTTATTCCCATAACAGAATCTATTAACAAAGCCATCGCACTTTGGAAAAACAGCTTACAAACCATCACTAATCTCCTCAACAGTCTAAGCATGAGATCTTATTAAGAAACTCACATTATCCTCAACAAATTCTTACTCCTAGCAAAACCTCTACCAAGTACACAGGGGTCTGTATTTTGATAGCCCAGCGCTTGCTGTTTGAATACCGCTCTTGCCGTACTGACCCGCAGGGACCACCTAGGGACACAAGCTGTGGAGGAAAAGAAACTAACCAGGATTCTCTCAGTAATGGCGAGTGAAGAGGGAAGAGCCCAGCGCCGAATCCTCGCCCGTCCGGCGGGCGCGGGAAATGTGGCGTACGGAAGACCGCCTCCCCAGCGCCGCTCGGGGGCCCAAGTCCTTCTGATGGAAGATCAGCCCGCGGACGGTGTTAGGCCGGTAGTGGCCCCCAGCGCGCTGGGACCGGGTCTTCTCTGAGTCGGGTTCTTTGGGAAATCAGCCCAAAGCGGGTGGTAAACTCCGTGTAAGGCTAAATACTGGCACGAGACCGATCAAACAGCTAGTAGCAATAGGAATCTCTGGATTGGCGCTCGCCTGGTTCAAATTGTTTCTAACCAACAGAGGTTATAAGGTAAAAATCCAGAACAAAGAATCACCACGCCACGACTCGGCCATCGGAGTCCCACAAGGTTCCTCTTTATCCCCTACACTCTTTAATATTTACCTCCTACCACTCTGCCGACTCCTTACCAACCTCAATTTAATACACTTTCTCTATGCAGACGACATCCAGATCCTGATCCCCATCAAAGAATCATACTAAAAAACCCTCGAATACTGGGATTCCTGTCACCTAGAAATCAAAAGCCTCCTCAACAGCCTAAATCTGGTACTAAACTCCTCTAAAACTGAAGAATTACTCATAACACCTGACAACAATCTCACAGCTTGTCTCCCAACCAACCTACAAACTACTCATGTGAGGGATCTAGGTGTGCTAATCGACAATAAACTGAACTTCAAAGCCCACATCAATAAAACCACCAAAAGACTGCTTCTCTAAACTGCAAGTTTTAAAAAGGATAAGACCTCTCTTCCACGCCAAAGACTTCAGAACCATCCTCCAAGCCCTCATTTTCTCTAAATTAGACTACTGCAACTCTACATTACTTGGACTCCCTTCCTCATACACAAAACCACTCCAAATGGTTCAAAACGCAGCAGCCCGTCTACTAACAAACACTAGGAAAAGAGACCACATTTCCCCAGTCCTAAAAGACCTCCACTGGTTACCAATTCAGTTCAGAGTCATTTACAAATCCATCACCTTGATATACAAAATCATTCACCAACACACCATAATCGACCTACAAATTCCTCTCCGTTTATTCAAATGCACAAGACCGACCAGGGAAGCCTACAGAGGATGCAATGCCGGTGTAAATAAATAAAATAAATAAATAAAATCAATACGTACGTAAGGGAAAGTTGAAAATAACTTTCAAGAGCGAGTTCAAAAGGGCGGGAAACCGTTAAGAGGTAAACGGGTGGGGTGGGGTGCTTGCAGTCCGCCTGGAGGATTCAACCCGGCAGGTTCGGTCGGACTGTGGTTTCGGCGGATCCCCCACCCCTTTGCGCGGGGCGGGGAATGCCTCCCGGACGGCCCCGGCCCCGTCCAGGAATAAATAAATTAAATAAATAAATAAAATCAATAAGTATGTAAGGGAAAGTTGAAAGTAACTTTCAAGAGCGAGTTCAAAAGGGCGGGAAACCGTTAAGAGGTAAACGGGTGGGGTGGGGTGCGTGCAGTCCGCCTGGAGGATTCAACCCGGCGGGTTCGGTCGGACCGTGGTTTTGGCAGATCACCCACCTCTTTCGCGGGGGGCGGGGAACGCCTCCCGGACGGCCCCGGCCAGGAATAAATAAATAAAATAAATAAATAAAATCAATAAGTACATAAGGGAAAGTTGAAAGTAACATTCAAGAGCGAGTTCAAAAGGGCGGGAAACCGTTAAGAGGTAAACGGGTGGGGTGGGGTGCGTGCAGTCAGCCTGGAGGATTCAACCCGGCGGGTTCGGTCGGACCGGGGTTTCGGCGGATCCTCCACCCCTTTCGCGGCGGGCGGGGAACGCCTCCCGGACGGCCCCGGCCCCGTCCAGGAATAAATAAATTAAATAAATAAATAAAATCAATAAGTACGTAAGGGAAAGTTGAAAGTAACTTTCAAGAGCGAGTTCAAAAGGGCGGGAAACCGTTAAGAGGTAAACGGGTGGGGTGGGGTGCGTGCAGTCCTCCTGGAGGATTCAACCCGGCGGGTTCGGTCGGACCGTGGATTTGGCGGATCCCCCACCCCTTTCGCGGGGGGCGGGGAACGCCTCCCGGACGGCCCCGGCCCCGTCCAGGAATAAATAAATAAAATAAATAAATAAAATCAATAAGTACGTAAGGGAAAGTTGAAAATAACTTTCAAGAGCGAGTTCAAAAGGGCGGGAAACCGTTAAAAGGTAAACGGGTGGGGTGGGGTGCGTGCAGTCCGCCTGGAGGATTCAACCCGGCGGGTTCGGTCGGACCGTGGTTTCGGCGGATCCCCCACCCCTTTCGCGGGGGGCGGGAAACGCCTCCCGGACGGCCCCGTCCAGGAATAAATAAATTAAATAAATAAATAAAATCAATAAGTACGTAAGGGAAAGTTGAAAGTAACTTTCAAGAGCGAGTTCAAAAGGGCGGGAAACCGTTAAGAGGTAAACGGGTGGGGTGGGGTGCGTGCAGTCCGCCTGGAGGATTCAACCCGGCGGGTTCGGTCGGACCAGGGTTTCGGCGGATCCCATACCCCTTTCGCGGGGGGTGGGGAACGCCTCCCGGACGGCCCCGGCCAGGAATAAATAAATTAAATAAATAAATAAAATCAATAAGTACGTAAGGGAAAGTTGAAAGTAACTTTCAAGAGCGAGTTCAAAAGGGCGGGAAACCGTTTAGAGGTAAACGGGTGGGGTGGGGTGTGTGCAGTCCGCCTGGAGGATTGAACCCGGCGGGTTCGGTCAGACCGTGGTTTCGGCGGATCCCCCACCCCTTTCGCGGGGGGCTGGAACGCCTCCAGGACGGCCCCGGCCAGGAATAAATAAATAAAATAAATAAATAAAATCAATAAGTACGTAAGGGAAAGTTGAAAGTAACTTTCAAGAGCGAGTTCAAAAGGGCGGGAAACCGTTAAGAGGTAAACGGGTGGGGTGGGGTGCATGCAGTCTGCCTGGAGGATTCAACCCAGCGGGTTCGGTCGGACCGGGGTTTCGGCGGATCCCCCACCCCTTTCGCGGGGGGCTGGGAACACCTCCCGGACGGCCCCGGCCAGGAATAAATAAATTAAATAAATAAATAAAATCAATAAGTACGTAAGGGAAAGTTGAAAGTAACTTTCAAGAGCGAGTTCAAAAGGGCGGGAAACCGTTAAGAGGTAAACGGGTGGGGTGGGGTGCGTGCAGTCCGCCTGGAGGATTCAACCCGGCGTGTTCGGTCGGACCGGGGTTTCGGCGGATCCCCCACCCCTTTCGCGGGGGGCAGGGAACGCCTCCCGGACCCCCCCCGGCCCCGGCAGGGCGCATTTCCTCCGAGGCGGTGCGCCGCAACCGGCTCCGTGTCGGCTGGGAAGGCCCAGGGGGGGCAGGTGGCCCGCCGCTCCGGCGGCGCGTGTTATAGCCCCCCCTGGCAGCAGCTTCGCCGTTTCCCCCGCCGTTTCCTCCTTCCCCTTTGCCAACTGTTAAGTTGTCTTAACCTCATTCACTACATCTATGCAGACGATGTTCAGATTCTTATTCCCATAACAGAATCTATTAACAAATCCATCGCACTATGGAACAACAGCTTACAAACCACCACTAATCTCCTCAACAGTCTAAACCTGGTCCTCAATGCCTCTAAGACTGAACTCCTCTTCATTTCCTCCAACCAAGAAAACCTCCCATCTCAGATCCATCACAAACACCTTCTCACCCACACTCATGTGAGAGACCTTGGAGTAATTATAGACAACCGTCTTGACCTAAAGAATATGATCTAAACCACAACTATAAGATATAAGATTATATCTTAATGGGCCTCGACAAAGGAAACTCTTTCCTATTGATCTTGTTAGACCTTTCCGCAGCGTTCGACACGGTCAACCACGCCATCCTCCTAAACCAGCTTTCGTCCATAGGAATCAGCGGCACCGTCCTATCCTGGTTCAAAACGTTTCTCAATAACAGAGGTTACAAAGTTAAACTCCAAAACAAGGAATCCTCAAGATTTGACTCTGTCATAGGAGTCCCTCAAGGTTCTTCATTATCTCCGACCCTATTTAATATCTATCTTCTTCCTCTCTGCCAACTTCTTACCGACCTCAATCTAAAGTACTTCCTTTACGCAGATGATATTCAAATCATCATCCCTATCAAAGACACATACTCTAAAACTCTTGACTTCTGGGAAACATGCCACCAGAAAATCAAACAAGTACTAAACAACCTACACCTCATCTTAAACTCATCCAAGACAGAAATCCTACTCATCTCTCCTGAAAACAATATCTCCAACACTACTCTTCCCACCAACCTACCTACCACACAAGTTAGAGACTTAGGACTGATAATAGACAACCGGCTAAACTTCAAGGCACATATCAACAAAACAACCAAAGACTGCTTCCATAAACTCCAGGTTCAGAAGAGGATAAGACCTCTTTTCCATGCTCAAGACTTCAGAACGATCATCCAAGCAGTCATTTTTGCAAAATTAGACTACTGCAATTCCCTATTGCTAGGTCTGCCCTCATCCTATTCCAAACCACTACAGATGGTTCAAAATTCAGCAGCCCGATTACTAACAGGCGCAAGAAAGAGAGACCACATATCTCCCATTCTGAAAGAGTTACATTGGCTACCCGTCCACTTCCGTATCATGTATAAAGCCATATGTGTCATCTTCAAAACTATTCATCAACGCATCTTATGCACTTCAGCTGATGACAAAGGAATTGGAAAATCTCTCAGAAATAAGAATACGTGTGGGAACACAAGGTCTGGATGAACAGGCACATCATTCGAGGACAGAGGTCAATCCCAGCTAGGGACACAAGGCCTGGATGAAGAGGCACATCATTTGAGGACAGAGGTCAATCCCACCTAGGGACACAAGCCGCGGAGTAAAAGAAAATAACTAACCAGGATTCCCTCAGTAACGGCGAGTGAAGAGGGAAGAGCCCAGCGCCGAATCTCCGCCACTCCGGGTTCGAGGATCTGAACCCGACTCCCTTTCGATCAGCCGAGGACGACGGAGGCCATCGCCCGTCCCTTCTGAACGGCGCTCGCCTATTTCTTAGGACCGACTGACCCATGTTGAACTGCTGTTCACATGGAACCCTTCTCCACTTCGGCCTTTAAGAAGAATGCTTAGTCTGTTTAAAAAAAGAAAATGAACGGACCCACTCTGAAGGACAATGCTCAGTCTGTTTAAAATAAGAAAATGAATGGACCCACTCTGACGGACAATGCTCAGTCTGTTTAAAATAAGAAAATTGAACAGACCCACTCAAGGACAATGCTCAGTCTGATTAAATTGCCGCCAAATTGAAAGATGGTTATTTTAAACTATTAACTTTAAGAAAGTTAAAGCCATTCTTCAATTTTAAAGATTTTAGATCTGTTTTACAGACCTTGATTTTTGCGAATTTAGATTAGCGACGGAGGCCATCGCCCGTCCCTTCCGAACGGCGCTCGCCTATCTTAGGACCGACTGACCCATGTTGAACTGCTGTTCACATGGAACCCTTCTCCACTTCGGCCTTCAAAGTTCTCGTTTGAATATTTGCTACTACCACCAAGATCCACACCCGCGGCAGCTCCACCCGGGCCCTTGGCCCGGGCTTCCGTGCCCAAAGCGGCAGCCCTCCTACTCGTCGCAGCTTAGTTATTATTATTAGTTATATTCTGGGGTGGGTATCTTGATACATAAAGATTTCCATTTTGAACTTAAACAGTGTGTGCCAGACCCGGAGGGGCGTTATCTTATGCTGCTCATCTCGGTGGGAGGGGAATTGCTCACCCTTGTATCAGTTTATGGACCCAAGTCGCATAAAGAGGAGTTTTATTCCTCGTTAAACACACGTTTAACTAATGTGCAGGAAGGCTTATGCATTATAGGGGGAGATTCCAATATTACTCTTCAGCCCAACCTGGACAACTCAGCTGGGTGAAGAACTGATTCTAAACAGGCCAGGAAATCCCTGAGGGCCCTTATGAATAGCCTGGGCCTCATGGATGCATGGCGCTCTAGATATCCATCTTGTAGAAACTATACGTTCTACTCTCACCCGCACGACAGCTACTCACGCATTGACATGTTTATGTATTTATTTATTTATTTATTTATTTAAAGAATTTTTATATACCGGGGCACGTAGCAAAACATCACCTTGGTTCACAGTGTAACATAACATAGCAAATAGCTTTACAATGAATATAAATAACGGTTCACAATATAAAATGATATAGTAGCAGGCTTTACAATAGATTATTATCTGCTTGTAAACTATATACAAGAGACTGAAAATTAACTATATACAAGGGAGGAGGCAGTCAAAGTTGACTGATAACATGGGCAACAGTAAAGGTTTGGGGAGGAGGGGGGGTGGCGGAGAGGTAGGGTGAGCTGAAGGGAATATGGAATGTTAACATGGGAAATAGTAAAGGTTAGGGGAGGAGGGGGTGGCGGAGAGGTAGTGTGAGCAGAAGGGAATATGGAAGTGGGAGGAAGAGGGAGAAGAGAAGGTGGGTAGATGCGGGAAGTGTATTAGTAAGTTTGGATCAGGTAGGGGGGTAGAGTTGTAGATGTGGATGGTAGTCAATTAGTCGGGGTATGCTCGTTTGAAGAGCCATGTTTTAAGATTCTGTTTGAATTTTTTGTGGCATGGTTCCAGGCGTAGGTGGGGGGGCATATTATTCCAGTGGGAGGTTCCTGCCATGATAAAAGAGCGTTCTCTAATAGAGGCGTGTTTCATGAGTTTGGGGGACGGTGTTGGGAGTTTGGCCTTGTGTTGCTGTCTAGTTGGTCTGGTTGGGTTGCGGAGTTGGAGATGTTCAGTGAACCATTGCATGTTTTGGTTGTGAATGGCTTTATGTATGAGTGTGAGGGCTTTATATATTATCCTTGAGGCTACAGGGAGCCAATGTAGGGATTGAAGGACAGGGGTGATGTGTTCGTGACGGTGCATGTTGGTGAGAATGCGGGCAGCAGCGTTTTGTAGGAGTTGAAGTGGTTGGAGGGTATTTTTTGGTAAGCCTAGGAGGATAGCGTTACAGTAGTCAATCTTGGATAGGATCATGGCCTGTAGTACTGTTCGGAAATCGGACGCGTGTAATAGAGGTTTGATTCTTTTCAGGGTGTGAAGTTTGAAAAATCCGCTCTTAATCGTAGCAGAGATGAATTTTTTTAGGTTAAAATGGTTGTCTATCCATATGCCTAAGCTGCGGACCAGTTGTGTGGAAGGGCAGGGGGAAAGCGAGGGGGGAGAGAGGTTGAGGGGGGGGGTTATTAGGGGGATAAAGGATGAGTATCTCTGTTTTGTTGGTGTATATATATGTATATATTTGGTCTTAATAAAAAGGGTTAATATAAAAAAAAACAACACTTGTGGGAACACAAGGCCTGGAGGAACAGGTACATCATTCGAGGACAGAGGTCAATCCCAGCTAGGGACACAAGGCCTGGATCAACAGGCTGGCACAGCAATGGAGTTAAAACACCTGTGGGAACACAAGGCCTGGATGAACGGGCACAGCAATGGAGGTATAACACTTGTAGGAACACAAGGGCTGCACAGTAGACGCCGGTCAGGCACAGCGATTCATGTCAAGAACATGTGCTGCAGTGCTTACATTATCTTGAGCATAGGAGGCAATTGGAGCTGCTGCAAGGCTTTCAATAGCTTTTATTCATCTTGCCATTCACAAGGAAAATCTGGAAAGCCAAGCAATGGCAGGTTTACTTTCAAAAACACTAGCATTTCCATCAAGTCTGGTGACAGCCTTGAGCGGTGAGGGCTCATGATATCCCCTGTCATTGAAAAGACACGTTCACTGGGCACGCTGGTTGGTGGACATGACAGATATCCTTCAGCCACTTTGGCTAGGTGTGGCCAGACAGTGGACTTGTGTGCCCAATATGCCAGCGGATCTGTCTGCGTGTTCTCTATCGGCTCTGAGAGATACCGTGTCACTGACAGCTCTGCTGCTGTCTCCTCCTGTGCTTGGGAGGGCTGAGAGTCACTCGATCCAGTTACTTTCTCTCTCGCCCGTTGCACAACTGATGAATCTTTATGGCCGACATGCCTTGGGCGTTCTGACGTGGAGGAGGAGGTACTAATAGTAGTATCTGTCGCTGACACAGTGCTTCTCCTGCCAGGGCTAGCAGCAGCACAACTCTGTGACGTGCCTGCTGTTTCCACCTCTGCTTGAAGCCTAATCTGTCTCCGCCTATGGTGCTCCTGTTCACGGACCTTTGCTAACAACAGCTCCTTCACATATGACAGACAATTGGTCTGTAGGGCGAGTTTACCTTTCACACGGGGATCACAGACAGAGGCGAGCATGTATGTGCTGTCCTCTGTTAAAGGCCTTAATCTGTCTTTCACCTGCTGCTGCAAAACGTCCACACACTGCAGCACCTCAGCAGTCATTCCCTCTTGCCATTTAAAGCCCTCCAAATGGTCATCCAGGAATTTCACTATAGGGATGATGTCAGCCAAGGTGGAACTTCTGGAACTCAGCTCCTCCGTGACATCCTTGAAGGGCTGCAGGATTTTTACCAGCTGACTCACCAATCGTGATGCCCTAGGGGATTCTGCACACCTATGTCTATTGTACCAGAAAGTTCATGAAGGGGTGTCTGCAGCTCCAGTAACCTCTCCAGCATCATAAAGGTGGAATTCCACCGGGTGGCAACGTCTTGAATGAGACGCTTCTGAGGCATATCCAAATCAGTCTGCTTTTCTCGGAGAACCTGCCCCGCCCTGACACTTCTGTGGAAGTGTGCTGCTATGTTCCTGCACTTGTGGATTAACCTACGCAGGTATTCAGTCTCCTTGTCCTTGCACTCCAAGCCCAGACCTGACTTCACTACCAGATGCAGAGTGTGTGCAAAACATCGGATGTTCTTAAACCGCCCATCGCTTATTGCCTTAACCATGTTTGCACCGCTGTCTGTGACAAAAAAGCCTGCCCGCGTTTTACTGTCTCGCTGGTGTACTTGCCAGCTCGCCAGCATCTTTCTGATGCATGCTAGAATATTGGCAGCGGTATGGGCATGGTCCGTCAGGTGGGTGTGCAGTAAAGCCCACCTCCACCCTGATGCTTGTTCAGTAATAGAGCTGCTGGCTGCCCCTGCCTCTGCCATGTCCCACCAGTGTGCTGTCAGAGAGAGGTAAGAGTGTGCAGCGTTCATGGCGGTCCAGATATCGCAGGTGAAATGCACTCTTCCGTCTGCCTTACCTAGCAGTGCTTGCAAGCGACTGAGACAGTGCTTGTACAGGCTGGGGATGACCTTTCTACTAAATGTGGTTCTGGAGGGGACTTTGTAATTTGGAAGTACGACCTTCAAAAAACGTTTGAAACCCACATTCTCCACTAACTGCAGGGGCTGGTCATCAAGGGCAATCATTTCCCCAATGCTCCTGGTTACAACTTTTGAGGCTGCCTGCCTCCTACCCCGGGATAGCGTTACCGCACTCCACCCCATTTCCTCCATGGTGCATTGTCACTTCTGCCACGTGTCAGTGGGTTGCTGGCCTGCCGCCTGACTGCTAGAAGGGTATGAGGGCGAGGGCTGACTCTGCTGCTTTCCTACCACTGCACCCTGGTTGAAAAGGGAAGGGGTCCCCCGACGGAAACTGGCACCATCCCCAGATGGCAGTAATCTTGTGGGGTGTTGCCTCTTTATATGATGCTCCATGCCAAAATTTGATAGATGTCCCATTTGCTTGCCTCTGCTAATATCCCTGGCACAGTAATTACACCGAGCATAACGCGGGTCTTCCGTCACTTTAAAATGTGCCCAGATCGCAGATTTCTTTTGTGATCCTCCTCTCTTTCCCACCCTGGGGGTGGATGGTGGCACTGGAGTTGAGGTACTACTGGGTGTGGGTGGTGCACCCACTGCACCCGGCGAAGCAATGCCAGCGGGGGCAACAGTCACCCTCTGTCTCCCTTCTGACAGCTCTTCCTCCTCCTCGATATCAGTGGAATGTCTCCCCTGCCGCAGAATTTTGGAGGTGGAGGCTAAAACAGGACTAACTGACAATTCTTCCGAAGATTGCTCAGGTATTACATCTTCCGTTTCTGATGAGAATCCCATCCAAGAAGATTCTTCTTCTGAATCAGAAGCTAACAGTGCCAGCACTACCTTGTCACCGCGAAGTTTTGCAGGACACTTCTGTCCCCTGGCTGTTCTTGGTTGTGTAACTTTTGTCTGGCTAGACTCTGCCTCCTCTTCACTCTCCTCCAAAACTACAGGGCCAGAAACACGTGGTGGTGATAGCAAAGTTTCATGGTCTGATTTCTTTTTTTTTGCCATGGAACTGCCATCCCCTACAAAGATGTTTGATTGCGACAGTTGCCTTTTTAGCTGTACTGGTGGTGTTGCACTGGTGTCTTTTGCGGTGCCTCCGCTGCCATTCCCACTAAGTCGCTTGCATCTCTCTTTCCCTGACATTATGGATTTAATGCCAATGAGTACTAGTGGTAACACTGCCCACTGTCCCTCAATAATAATGTTCAGTCTGTTTAAAATAACAAAATGAACAGACCCACTCAAGAATGCTCAGTCTGTTTAAAATAACAAAATGAACAGACCCACTCAAGAATGCTCAGTCTGTTTAAAATAACAAAATTTAACAGACCCGCTCAAGGACAATGTTAAGTCTGTTTAAAAATAGCAAATTCCACAGACTGGCTGAAGGCCAATGCTCACTCTGTTTACAATGCCCACTGCCTGCCTGGCAATGCACTGAATGTCTCTGTCTGTGTGCAGTCCACACACAAGTCACGTAGATATGAGGCAGAGCACTGCCAGCCGTGGCACTGCCCCACCCAGCTCAGAACCACTCAAGGACAATGTTAAGTCTGTTTAAAAATAGCAAATTCAACAGACTGGCTGAAGGCCAATGTTCACTCTGTTTACAATGCCCACTGCCTGCCTGGCAATGCACTGAATGTCTCTGTTTGTGTGCAGTCCACACACAAGTCACGTAGATATGAGGCAGAGCACTGCCAGTGCCAGCCCTGGCACTGCCCACCCAGCACAACCCACTGAAAAACAATGCTCAGTCTGTTTAAAAATAGCAAATTCAACAGACTGGCTGAAGGCCAATGTTCACTCTGTTTACAATGCCCACTGCCTCACTGCCTGCCTGGCAATGCACTGAATGTCTCTGTGTGCAGTGCACACAGAAGTAGCTTGCTTTTACGTAGATATGAGGCAGAGTACTGCCAGCCGTGGCACTGCCCCACCCAGTCAAGGACAATGTTTTTTTTTTTTTGTGCCTAACACAAAATCCGTTCTGTGTTGTCTATCAAATCTGGTTCTGGTTCTGGCTCTGTTCTGTGTTGTCTATCAAATCTGGTTCTGGTTCTGCTTCTATTTCTGCTTGCCTGCGCCTGCCTGCCACCCAGCCCACCTCCCCACAGAATCGCTGACAATGTCCGTCAGCCCTCGTGCTGCTGCTGCTTTTATAGTGCTGGCTCGTCAGGAAATCCTCAGAGAAGCACTGAATGACAGCGCGATTCGCTGCATTCAGTGCTTCTCTGAAAACGTGAATGCAGATTCGCTGCGTTCCGGTATCCATGCCGACCTGTCCCACCCTTACCTGTGAGTCACTGCGACTCACAGGGAGGGGTCAGACAGGTTGGCATGGTTACCGCAGGGGCACCGCCATTTTGAGGTAAGCCGGGGCTCCGAGCTCGCAGCTAATGGCGGCGAGAAAGCACGCGCATCGCGGTTCGACATATTCAACATAGCTATGTCGAATAAGTTGGAAATCCGCTCGTATACGCCTCATCTTTTTTTTAAGTTAAAAAACATATATAAGTTGCGTTTTGCATTTAAGTTCAAAACGAATGCACACCCCTAGTATCCAATACCTCCAGCGTCAACGAGTGGAGAGCTGCATAGCAGGCCACGGGGATTCGGGGGGCTCAGTGTAATTTCGCCAGTTGATAGTCTCGCTCCTCTCGAGACTACTGCAGTGGCGCATGGCTCCCCCGATTGGGTTCCTGGTATCGCAAAGTCAGTTATTATCCACTGTCCTGAGGTGCAAGGTAGGTCCGGAGGATATATCCTAACCTTGCCCTTCCTCTTATGAGGCATTGCATCAAAAAAGTAAATAAATTTGAGGAAAATATAACTTCTTATTAGGAAAACAATGCAGAGCAGCGAGACTCAGCGTCCTGCAGCAGTGGCCATCTTGACTCCTCCCCTAACCCCAATATTTAAAAAGGGCTCCAGGGGCGATCCGGGAAACTACAGATTGGTTAGCCTGACTTCAGTGCCAGGAAAAATAGTGGAAAGTGTTCTAAACATCAAAAGCACAGAACTTATAGAAAGACATGGTTTAATTGAACAAAGTCAGCATGGCTTTTCCCAAGGCAAGTCTTGCCTCACAAATCTGCTTCACTTTTTTGAAGGAGTTAATAAACATGTGGATAAAGGTGAACCAGTAGATGTAGTATACTTTGATTTTCAGAAGGCGTTTGACAAAGTTCCTCATGAGAGGCTTGTAGGAAAAGTAAAAAGTCATGGGATAGGTGGCGATGTCCTTTCGTGGACTGCAAACTGGCTAAAAGACAGGAAACAGAGAGTAGGATTAAATGGACAATTTTCTCAGTGGAAGGGAGTGGGCAGTGGAGTGCCTCAGGGATCTGTATTGGGACCCTTACTTTTCAATATATTTATAAATGATCTGGAAAGAAATACGACGAGTGAGATAATCAAATTTGCAGATGATACAAAATTGTTCAGAGTAGTTAAATCACAAGCAGATTGTAATAAATTGCAGGAAGACCTTGAGAGACTGGAAAATTGGGCATCAAAATGGCAGATGAAATTTAATGTGGATAAGTGCAAGGTGATGTATATAGGGAAAAATAACCCATGCTATGGTTACACAATGTTATGTTCCATATTAGGTGCTATAACCCAAGAAAGAGATCTAGGCGTCATAATGGAAAATACATTGAAATCATCGGTTCAGTGTGCTGCGGCAGTCAAAAAAGCAAACAGAATGTTGGGAATTATTAGGGAATGGTGAATAAAACGGAAAATGTCATAATGCCTCTGTATCGCTCCATGGTGAGACCGCACCTTGAATACTGTGTACAATTCTGGTCGTCGCATCTGAAAAAAGATATAATTGCGATGGAGAAGGTACAGAGAAGGGCTACCAAAATGATAAGGGGAATGAAACAGCTCCCCTATGAGGAAAGACTAAAGAGGTTAGGACTTTTCAGCTTGGAGAAGAGACGGCTGAGGGGGGATATGATAGAGGTGTTTAAAATCATGAGAGGTCTAGAACGGGTTGATGTGAATCGGTTATTTACTCTTTCGGATAATAGAAAGACTAGGGGGCACTCCATGAAGTTAGCATGGGGCACATTTAAAACTAATCGGATAAAGTTCTTTTTCACTCAACGCACAATTAAACTCTGGAATTTGTTGCCAGAGGATGTGGTTAGTGCAGTTAGTATAGCTGTGTTTAAAAAAGGATTGGATAAGTTCTTGGAGTAGAAGTCCATTACCTGCTATTAAGTTCACTTAGAGAATAGCCACTGCCATTAGCAATGGTAACATGGAATAGTCTTAGTTTTTGGGTACTTGCCAGGTTCTTATGGCCTGGATTGGCCACTGTTGGAAACAGGAGTCTGGGCTTGATGGACCCTTGGTCCGACCCAGAATGGCATGTTCTTATGTTCTTATTTCTGTCGTAGATATTTCTCTTACATCTTCCTCAATGAATACAGAAGCAAATAATTCATTTAGTCTCTCTTGTATGGCTTAGTCATCCCTAAGTACCCCTTTTACTCCTTGTCATCAAACAGTCCAACTAACTCCCTCATAGGCATTTTACCTCAAGTGTACCTGAAAAAGGTTTTATAAATGCTTTTATGGCAAGCTTCTTTTCAAATTTTCTCTGTGCCTTTCTTATCAAAACTTTGCATCTGACCTGCCAGTGCTTATGCTGTTTCCTGTTTTTCTTCATTTGGATCCTTTTTCCATTTCTTGAAAGATGTTCTTTTAGATATTACAGCCTCTCTCACCTCACCTTTTAACTATACTGGTAGTCATTTAGCCTTCCTTCCACCTTTTCTAATGTGTGAAATACATTTGGTCTGTGCCCTCAAGATTGTATTTTTAAACAACATCCATGCCTGATCTAAACCCTTAATTTTTGCATTTGATCTTTTCAGTTTTTTTCTAACCATTTTCCTCATTTTATCATAGTCACCTTTGTGAAATTTAAATGCTGTCACAATAGATTTCTTTTTTTCACTCTCTTCAGTTATTAAGTCACTATTGCCAAGTGGCTCCAACACTGTTACTTCTCGCACCAAATCCTGTGTTCTGCTAAGGACTAGGTCTAAACTAGTTTTCTCTTGTGTTGGTTCTTGTACCAGCTGCTCCATGAAGCAGTCATTTCTTTCATTTATGAACTTTATCTCTCTAGAATGTCCTAATGTAACATTTATCCAGTCAATACCTGGCAATTGAAATCACCCATTATTACTGTGCTGCTGATTTTGTTAGCTTCCCTAATTTCTTTTAGCATTACAATGTCTGTTAGTTCATTCTGTCCATGTGGACAGTAAAACACCGCCACTAATTTGTCATTTCCCTTTTCACCTGGAATTTCTATCCATAAAGACTCAACATTGCATTTTGTTTCCTGTAGAACTTTTATCCTGTTTGACTCAATCCTGTTTGACTTTTCTCTCTTTAATATATAGTGTCACTCTTCCACCAATTTGATCCATCCTATCATTGTGGTATAATTTGTATCCTGGTTTCACAGTGTCCTACTGATAATGCTCCTTCCACCAGGTCCCTGAGATACCAATTATATCTACCTCAATCATCCAGTGCTATACACTCTAAGGGGTAGATTTTAAAAGGCCCACGCGTGTAAATCCCAGGGATTTACGGGCGTAGGTGGCTTCACGTGCCCTGGGCCTATTTTCGTAAAGCCCCGGGACTTGCCCTGGGCCACGTGCGTAAAGCCCTGGGACGAGTGTAAGCTCTGGGGCTTTGGGAAAGGGGTGGGGAGGGGTGGTCCAGAGGGGCGGGACGGGGCATGCATAGAGGCCCCTGGCACAGCGGCCATTTGCTGCTGTGCCGGGGGATCGTGTGCCAGCAGGGTGCCAGCATGCGCAACCTGTGCCTGCCCCAAGGCAGGAGCAAAAGGTAAGATAAAATTTTGGGGGGGACCTAGGTTAGGGCTAGGGGGTGGGTAGGTTAGGGGAAGGGAGGTTAGTGTGGGGGGATGGGAAGTTCTCTCCCAGTCAGCTCCGAAATTGGAGTGGACTGGGAGGGAACGGAGGAAGGCCACGGGCGTTGGTGCATGCAAAATGCACAAGTGCACAGCCCCTTGCGCGTGCCAACCCCTGATTTTATAACATGCGTGCACCTGTGCGTGAAAAGATATCTAGTCCACTTTGACATTTATTGTAAGCTCCCTACTGGGATTTTTCCTATTCTCTTAGCATCCTTCAAAGACACATCATTCCAAACCATGTGCTTCTCAGAGATTGTCAGCTTTCACCTATCATCTAATCTAAAAAATATGCTGTCTCCTTTTTAAAGTTTAGTGCCAGCAGCCTGGTTAAGGTGGAGCCCATCCTTTCAAAAAAGTCGCCCACCTTCCCCAAAATGAAGCCCAGTTTCAAACAAACCTAAAATCCTCTTCCTTGCACCATTGTTTCATCCACACATTGAGACTCTGGAGTTCTGCCTACCTCTGGGGTCCTGCACTTGGAACAGGAATCATTTCTGAGAAATCTACCCTAGAGGTTCTGGATTTCAACTTCCTACCTAAATTCTAAATTTGGCTTCCAGATCCTCCCTCCTGCACTTACCTATGTCATTGGTACTAATATGTACCAGTATAGCCGGCTCCTCCCCAGCAGTATCTAAATTCCTACCTATGTGATGTGTGAGGTCTACAACCTTCACACCAGGCAGGGAAGTTACCAAGCAATCCTCACATCCACCAGTCACCCAGCTACCAACCTTCCTAATTATTGAATAATCAACTATAACGGCCATCCTAAAGCTTCCTTCCTGGGCACATGCCCCTGGAGACCAATTCTCGGTGCAAGTGCATGCTATATCACCTTGAGGGCAGGTCCTAGCTACAGGATTATTTCCTGCCTCATCAAAGTGATGCTCTCCTTCCAGGTGACCTTTCTCCTCCAAACAACTCATGGCTGCCAGATTGAAGGTGGGACTCTCTACTCTGTCCCTGGAGGTCTCTTCTATATACATCACTGTTTCCTTTAGTTCCTCCAGGTCTTCTACTCTAGCCTTCAGAGATTGGGCTCATTCTCTGAGGGCTAGAAGCTCTTTGCACCTAGTGTACACATATAACTTCTTGCCAGCTGGGTGATAATCATACATGTGGCACTTGGTACAAAATACTGGAAAGCCTCCCTCTCGTTGCTGGACTATTTCATGCTTCACAATGTTGTTAATTTGTTATTGAGTTAAAATTTCTAAGGAAGCAGGGATGCAAAGCTAAACTAAAGTATTTTAGTCTATAGTTGTATTTTATATTTGTCTGGAAATGACTCTCAAAACACTACAATTAATCTACCTATATCTTCCTAGTTATATCCACTGTATTGACTTTTGATTTGAATTAAATTGCTTATGCATAAAATCTGTATCAAATTACTCCTACCAAACACAATTACCATGTAAAATACAAAAATGTAAAACCAAATAAAAACAGAGAAGGTCTAGTAAACAGATAACGTATAGCAAGGTAAATCAATACAGTAAGGAGGTCTGAGGTGTACACACGCAAGGCCCTCCTAATCTGTAAAGGATATAGGGCCTCTGGATGCTGCAGTTGCAGAGTTCAATGCCTGGATTACTCACTGTGACCTCTGGAGTCCTCTCCCAGGGGCTGATAGGATTGATATGACGATAAGCCTTCCAGTCCTCTTCTGCTACAAGGGGTAAGGGGCCTCTGGAAGCTGGGGCTGTAGAGTTTGAAGCCTGGATCACTTGTTGTGACCTCTTGAGTCATTTTCTGGCGGCTGTTGTGATAAGTATGCAGATGTGCCTTCCGGTCATCTTCTGCTGGTATCAATTTGCCAGAGATAACCTGCTTAATATCTAATCTGTTTTTATTTTTCCATAAACATACCAAAACGATCTTACCAGGATCATATGCACCACTAATAGCTCCATTTTCTGAAAAATCAAAGGACCATCAGCTATTATTTTAATTACTACAGAAGCAGCTCCTTTAAATTCCTCTTCTCTGAGATGCCATACACATATCATAATATTCAACAACTTGTACCAAGTAATCATTGCATAGATGAGATATTCCATTCAAGCTCTTGGTACCCTGTTTGCCCTTTCTGAATCCACTTAAGGAACTTGGACTCTGGGCCCACCTCATTGATAGTTGAATGGGAAGCTGGCTACATTGTTGCTCTGGTTAAGAACCCTGAAAAAACCCCCAAATAATAATTCTAGTAAAGTGCTAAGTATTGAAACATTTCCCCACCCATTCTGTTCCCTTGATGGATTTTCCCATTATTTACAAACTTAGGGGTAGATTTTCAAAGACGCATGCGTGCATCCATTTGTGCTTGGTTCCCGGCTCATACACATGGATGCAGTTATTTTATAACATGTGTGCATTGCTGCACAATTAAGGAGCGGGCTAGGAGGGAACTTCCCTATCCCCCTACCTACCCTTCCTACCTTTTCCCCTCTCCTCCCCGACCTCTAAACCTACCCTAACCAATCAAGTTTTTTTTGTTTTTATACTTGCTTCTGCTCAGCAACTGAAGTAAGATGGACGCGTCGGCCTGCTGCTGATGCATGCTTTCCCGGAAAAGGGCAAAATGGCAGTATACTGGATGGCCCCTGCCCTGCCCAGACCATGCCCACAGCCTGACCCCTTTTGAAGAACCCAGCACTTCACACGTGGATTTTCAGAAGGCGTTTGACAAAGTCCCTCATGAGAGGCTTCTACGAAAACTAAAAAGTCATGGGATAGGAGGCGATGTCCTTTCGTGGATTACAAACTGGTTAAAAGACAGGAAACAGAGAGTAGGACTAAATGGTCAATTTTCTCAGTGGAAAAGGGTAAACAGTGGAGTGCCTCAGGGATCTGTACTTGGACCGGTGCTTTTCAATATATATATCAATGATCTGGAAAGGAATACGATGAGTGACGTTATCAAATTTGCAGATGATACAAAATTATTCAGAGTAGTTAAATCACAAGCAGACTGTGATACATTACAGGAGGACCTTGCAAGACTGGAAGATTGGGCATCCAAATGGCAGATGAAATTTAATGTGGACAAGTGCAAGGTGTTGCATATAGGGAAAAATAACCCTAGCTGTAGTTACACGATGTTAGGTTCCATATTAGGAGCTACCACCCAAGAAAGAGATCTAGGCGTCATAGTAGATAATACATTGAAATCGTCAGCTCAGTGTGCTGCAGCAGTCAAAAAAGCAAATAAAATGTTAGGAATTATTAGGAAGGGAATGGTTAATAAAACGGAAAATGTCATAATGCCTCTATATCGCTCCATGGTGAGACCACACCTTGAATACTGTGTACAATTCTGGTCACCGTATCTCAAAAAAGATATAGTTGCAATGGAGAAGGTACAGAGAAGGGCAACCAAAATGATAAAGGGGATGGAACAGCTCCCCTATGAGGAAAGGCTGAAGAGGTTAGGGCTGTTCAGCTTGGAGAAGAGACGGCTGAGGGGGGATATCATAGAGGTCTTTAAGATCATGAGAGGTCTTGAACGAGTAGATGTGACTCGGTTATTTACACTTTCGAATAATAGAAGGACTAGGGGGCATTCCATGAAGTTAGCAAGTAGCACATTTAAGACTAATCGGAGAAAATTCTTTTTCACTCAACGCACAATAAATCTCTGGAATTTGTTGCCAGAGGATGTGGTTAGTGCAGTTAGTGTAGCTGGGTTCAAAAAAGGTTTGGATAAGTTCTTGGAAGAGAAGTCCATTAACTGCTATTAATCAAGTTTACTTAGGGAATAGTCACTGCTATTAATTGCATCAGTAGCATGGGATCTTCTAGGTGTTTGGGTAATTGCCAGGTTCTTGTGGCCTGGTTTGGCCTCTGTTGGAAACAGGATGCTGGGCTTGATGGACCCTTGGTCTGACCCAGCATGGCAATTTCTTATGTTCTTATGTTCTTATGTTCTTATTTTAAAAATGTGCTTGGCATGCGCTCAGCCCAGCCATGTGCTTATCTTCTGATTTTTGCGTGCGGGTTTTTTAAAAAATTTACTTGTTACTGGTAGATTTTAAAACCCCTTATGCATGCCAATGCCAGGAGGTATGTGTGTGACTCGGCTCACCACGCGCCACATTTATTTTAAAACCCACACAGGTATGCTCACAAATGGAGAAATTACTTACCTGATAATTTTGTTTTCCTTAGTGTAGACAGATGGACTCAAGACCAATAGGTATAGTGTACTCCTGTTAGCAGTTGGAGACGGATCAGATTTCAATCTGACGCCAGCCCCTAGTACATATACCCCTGCAGGAAGTGCAGCTCCTCAGTATTCTTCCTTGCAAAGCATTGTGGATATATGTGTGACTGACTGATTGATTAACTTAATATGATTAACTTAGGTAACTTTTGTTAGAATGTTAAAACTTGATTAACTTGATTAACTTGAACTGGTTGGTTGACTATAGCTGGAGACCGCCAGTGTGCCCAACCGGAAAGCGTCAACACCCAGCAGGGTGGATGCCCTAGGGAAATGAAAGCATGGCTTACCCTCGATTGTTGAAGGACCATGTATAGTGGCAGCCGAGGGTGGGCTGCTGAGTCCATCTGTCTACACTAAGGAAAACAAAATTATCAGTAAGTAATTTCTCCATTTCCTAGCATGTAGCAGATGGACTCAGGACCAATGGGATGTATAAAAGCTACTCCCGAACTGGGTGGGAGGCTGCCCGTGGTCCATTAAGGATTGCTCTTGCAAATGCTGTGTCCTCCCGAGCCTGAACATCCAGACGGTAGAATCTGGAGAAGGTATGGATGGAGGACCAGGTTGCCGCCCTGCAGATCTCGGCAGGTGACAGCATTCTAGTTTCTGCCCAGGAGACCGCCTGGGCTCTGGTGAAATGGGCCTTGACCTGTAGAGGTGATGGTTTTCCCGCTTCTACGTAGGCCACCTTGATGACTTCCTTGATCCAGCGGGCAATGGTTGCCCGCGAGGCCGCTTCCCCTTGCCTCTTTCCGCTGTGAAGGACGAAAAGGTGGTCTGTCTTTCGTACTGGTTCCGACATTTCCAGATATCTGGATAGGAGTCTGCCGATGTCGAGATGGCGCAGACTACGGGCTTCTTCCGACTTCTTCAAGCCGTCCATCGCAGGTAGTGAGATGGTTTGGTTAAGGTAGAAGTGTAAGACCACTTTGGGGAGGAAGGAGGGAACCGTGCGTAGCTGAATGGTCCCCGGGGTGAGTCTGAGGAATGGCTCACGGCAGGACAGGGCCTGTAGCTCTGAGATGCGGCGGGCCGAGCACACGGCCAGCAAGAACACCGTCTTCAAGGTTAACAGACGGAGGGACAGGCCTCAGAGAGGTCTGAAGGCGGATCCCGCTAGGAATTTCAAGACGAGGTTGAGGTTCCACAGGGGCACTGGCCACTTTAGTGGTGGGCGAATGTGTTTGACTCCTTTCAAGAAGCGTGATACATCTGGGTGCGAGGCTAAGCTGTCGTCCTCGCTCCTGGAGCCGTAGCATGACAATGCGGCCACCTATACCTTGATGAAGTTGAGGGACAGACCCTTCTGTAGTTCGTTCTGTAAGAATTCCAGGATCACGGGGACTTTAGAGGAGCGTGGTTTGATATTGTGGTCTTCGCACTAGGCTTCAAAGACTCTCCAGATCCTTATGTATGTTAGGGATGTGGAGAACTTGTGTGCTCGGAGAAGAGTATCTATTACTGCCCCTGAGTATCCCCTCTTTCTCAGGTGGGCCCTCTCAATGGCCAGACCGTAAGAGAGAATTGAGCTAGGTCCTCGTGGAGGATGGGACCTTGTTGTAGCAGGTCTCTGTGTGGAGGCAGGGGTAGTGGATTCCCTGCCAGTAGTCTTCTCATGTCTGCGTACCAGGGTCTTCTTGGCCAGTCCGGGGCCACCAGAAGAACTAGTCCCCTGTGCCGCTGAATCTTGTGAATGATTGCGCCCAGCAAGGGCCACGGCGGAAAGGCGTATAGTAGGGTCCCCGGTGGCCAGGCCTGTACCAGGGCATCGATCCCCTGGGACTGCGGATCCCGCCGGCGGCTTAAGTATCTGGATATTTGAGCATTGGATCTGTTTGCTAGAAGATCCATGTCTGGAGTCCCCCACCGATTCACTATCATCTTGAAGGCTGTGGGTGACAGCTTCCATTCTCCTGGGTTTAGACTTTCCCTGCTGAGGAAGTCTGCCGTGGTGTTGTCCTTCCCGGCGATGTGGACGGCGGAGATGTCCTGGAGATTTGCTTCCGCCCAAGCCATCAGAGCGTCTATTTCTAAGGACACCTGTTGGCTTCTGGGTCCGCCCTGCCGGTTGATGTAGGCTGCCGTTGTGGCGTTGTCCGACATCACTCTGACCGCTTTGTCTCGAAGTCTGTGGGTGAACCGCAGGCAGGCTAATCTGACCACCCGTGCTTCTAGGCGGTTGATGTTCCACCCTGCCTCTTCTTCGTTCCACCGTCCTTGGGCGGTTAACTCTTCGCAGTGTGCTCCCAACCCGTGTAGGCTGGCATCTGTGGTGAGCAGGGTCCAGGTTGGGGAGGATAGTCTTGATCCCCGGCTCATGTGGCTGGTCTGTAGCCACCACCTTAGCTGGGTCCGGACTCTGCCTGGTAGTGTTAGATGTACGGAGTAGTTCTGGGATCGTGGGCTCCACCGTGATAGGAGTGAGCGTTGCAGGGGCCTCATGTGGGCCCGCGCCCATGGCACCACTTCCAGTGTGGATGCCATTAGTCCGAGGACTTGCAGGTAATCCCATGCTGTGGGACGAGGGGCGCTCAGCAAGGTCTGGAGCCTGTCCCACAGCTTTGATCTCCTCGTGGGGGTCAGGTTGACCTTGTCTTCCTTGGTGTCGAATCGGACTCCTAGGTATTCCAGCAACTGCGAGGGCTGTAGGGAGTTCTTGTTTGTGTTGACTACCCATCCCAGGCTTTCCAGTAGAGCTATGACTCTGCTGGTTGCTTGGTGGCTTTCCTCTGGTGATTTTGCTCTGATCAGCCAATCGTCCAGGTAAGGATGAACGAGGATTCCTTCCTTCCTAAGTGTTGCCGCTGCCACTACTATTTCCTTGGTGAACGTCCGGGGTGCAGTGGCTAACCCGAAGGGTAGTGCCCGGAACTGGTAGTGACGATTCAGGACCTTGAAGCGTAGGTAGCGCTAGTGTTCCTGATGAATTGGGATGTGTAAGTAGGCCTCCGACAGGTCCAGGGATGTGAGGAACTCTCCTGGCTGTATTGCACGTATGACCGATCGTAGGGTTTCCATGCGGAAGCGTGGGATCCTTAGGTGTCGGTTGACTGACTTGAGGTCCAGGATGGGCCTGAATGTACCCTCTTTCTTGGGTACAATAAAGTAAATGGAGTAATATCCAGTATTTGTTTCCCGAGTAGGTACTGGGGTTATGGCCTCGAGGTCCAGAAGTCTGGTCAGTGTAGCTTCCACTGCCGCCCTCTTGCTGGGATCGTGGCAGGGAGGTTCCATGAACTTGTCCAGAGGGGTTTGAAGGAACTCCAAGTAGTACCCTTCTCGGATGATGGCTAGGACCCACTTGTCCGAAGTTATCTCGACCCATCTGCGGTAGAATAGGGTTAGCCTGCCCCCTATGGCTTCTTCCCTTGGATGGGTCGGCTGAATCTCATTGTGGGGTACGGCTGGGGCCTGGACCCGAGCTGGTTCCCCTCTTGTTGTGTTTGTTCCGAAAGGACTGGTTCCTGCCCATAGGGCGGGGCGCTTGATAGTTATTCTTGTAAGGGTTGAAGCGCTGTGAGCTTCTGCCTCTGGAGGGCCTGGGAAAGGGACGCTGGTTTCTCTTCGTCTTGTCTTCCGGCAGACGAGGTAATGGGGAGTCGCCCCATTTGTTAGCCAGTTTCTCTAGTTTGCTGCCGAACAGGAGGGATCCTTTGAAGGGCAGTCTTGTGAGGCGTGTCTTGGAGGAGGCGTCAGCCAACCAATTTCGAAGCCAGAGTTGTCTCCTGGCTGCCACTGTGGATGACACTCCTCTGGCTGCTGTACGCACTAGATCGGAAGCCGCGTCAGTGAGGAATGATAGTGCTGATTCCATGTCTTCTCCCGGGGTGTTGTTCCTCGCTTGGGATAAACAGGAACATGTCACCATGGTGCAGCAGGTCGCAATTTGCAGGGACATGGCTGCCACCTCAAATGCTTGTTTTAGTATGGCTTCCAGGCGCCAGTCGTGTGCATTCTTGAGCGCTGCTCCTCCCTCCACTGGGATGGTAGTGCGCTTAGCAACCGCGCACAATATGGCATCCACTCTAGGGCACGCCAGAAGCTCTTTGGTTGCTGGGTCCAGGGGGTACATGGCCGATAAGGCTCGACCCCCTTTGAATGAGGACTCCAGCGCATTCCACTCCAGGTCAATTAGCTGTTGTGTGGCCTGTAAGAGAGGAAAGTGGCGAGACGTCTGTCGAAGGCCCTCCAGCAGGGGGGTCATTCTAGGTTACCCTGGGGTGCCTTGGCCTGGGATAGCGAGTTCCAATAGGCATTGGGATACAAGGTCCGGAAGCTCACCCTTTGAGAAGAAGCGTCTCATGGTTCGGTGTGGCTCTGTGCCCGAGGAAAGTTCTCCCTCCTCAAAGGGCTCGACTTCTTCCTCGGAGAAATCCATGTCCCCGTAGGTGGGGCTTCTGGGTGGTGGGAGCCTGTGCCTAGGCCTCGAGGGTCCTGGGGCATGAGGGTCTTCCGGTGTCGCATATGGGGGTTCAGTCTGCATCTTGACAAAGGTGTGAATCCCCTTAAATAACTCTACCCAGGAGATCGATGCTGGGTGTAAGTTGAGGGGCGCCGGTTCCCTGGAGGTCCCTGTCTGTGGGATGGACTCACTGGGGCCTGCTAGGTCCGGGGTGCCCCCTGAAGAGCTAGCACTGGGTCCTGGGTGGGACTGGCCCTGACCTGGATCTCCCAGGGCCTCCTCACAGTGTGCGTATAGGGCGTCTACTTCCTCGCTCTGTGCGGCTCTGATGTGGCATGCTGGGCAGAGGCCTTGAGCTTTTATTCCTATTTCTGGAGGTGCCATTTCTGTGGACTCGTAAGCTCTTATGCGCTCCATTGCATCTGATATGTGCGCGCAGGTGTGTGTCTAGGCGTAGATGTGCACCTTATTTTATTTATTTATTTAACAGATTTTCTATACCGACATTAAAATACACATCATATCGGTTTGCATTATAACAGCAGGTAGAAAATACATAGAACAGGGATGTGGGCGTGGATAACAACAGCATAACAGCATAAACAAGAATTAGGAGGGCTCTAACAGGGAGCCCGAGGCAATAGTTAAAAAAAATGGGGGGAGGGGAGGGGGGGTGTAGGGAGGGAGCTATATACACAGGGAGGGGGGGGGGGTGTAAGGCAGGAGCTATATACACAGGGTGGGGTGGGGGGTATAGGAGGGATACCAGGTTTTTAGCATTTTACGGAATTTATTTGGGCATGATTCAAGGCGGAGGTTTGAGGGCAGAGCATTCCATTGGGTTGGGCCTGCAATTGAGAGGGCACGGTCTCTGGTTGAGGTAAGTCGGGCCCTTTTAAGGGGTGGGACTTGTAGGGTGAATTTATGGTTTGTTCTGGTGGGGCGGACAGATTGAGTGAGGCGGAAAGGTTCACTGAGCCAGGTGGTGTTATCATTATATATAGCTTTATGTATGATGGTGAGTGCTTTGAAGAGTATGCGTGATGGGATAGGAAACCAATGTAGGTCTTTTAGGATGGGGGTTATATGGTCTGTTTTTCTAGCGTTGCTAATTAGCCTTGCCGTAGCATTTTGGAGGATCTGTAGGGGTTTAATGGTGGAGTAGGGGAGACCAAGGTAGAGCGAATTACAGTAGTCTAGCTTGGATGACATAGTGGCTTGGATGACGGTTTTGAGGTCATGCGTGTGGAGTAGCGGCTTGAGCTTTTTTATGATGTTGAGTTTATAAAAGCCACCTTTGAGTACAGAGCTAATGTGCTTCTTTAGGTTCAGTAGTGGGTCGATTAGGACGCCGAGGTTCCGAACTGAGGGTTGTGATGTGAGAGAGAGGGCCATAGGGTCATTGGTGGGAATGGATTTGAGGGTCTGATGGTTGTGGATTAGTATGAGCTCTGTTTTGGACGAGTTGAGGGCTAGTTGCAGGGATGTGCTGTGCGCGTAACTTATGCGCTTACGGTTTTATGTGCGCCTAAGAATATGCGCACAAATAATTTTGTGCGCTTAGCTCAATTTGTTCGCTCGGATCGGATGGCGGGTGGCGCGGCGAACAAGGCCAAGATGGCGACGGCGAGCGTGTGGGCAATATGGCGACCTCCTTGGAGGGTCTCCACGTGGGCAGACCCTGGAACAGCCGGGGCCTGGCCCTGCTAGGGCGGATCAACCTGGTGGCACAGATTCCGATCGCCGATCTGTGCTCCTCCTCGATCTTCGGAGACCGGATTAAGTAGAAGATTTACACCTTACCTTGTCTTCGGCGCTTCCCAGTTTTGCTCCGGGCGGTCTCCGGCTGCGGGGGGAGAGGGCAAATACCTTCACCGCCGCGCTCGAGGGGGTGCACCTGCTGCCTCTCAGCCGCGCCCGAGATCGGGGGCTAAGCCCTCGCCGCGATTCGGCTGCCGTACCGAGGCTGCCTCTACGCCACACCCGAAGATTCGGGGGCTAAGTCCCTGCCGTGAATCGGCCACCGGACTGAGGCTCACCTCCGAGGGACCATGGAAATCATCTCGGGAAACTCAACTGGGGGAGGGACCCGAGGGTATCACCACAGGAGTGCGGGGCTCGTCTTCAGGTAGGTTTCTTCTTTAAATTTCGGTTTTGTTCTTTAAATTTTGGTCTAATGCTCTGAGAACGTGCAGATAGTCCCTAACTGCTATGGAGACAGAAAATACTGAGGAGCTGCACTTCCTGCAGGGGTATATGTACTAGGGGCTGACGTCAGATTGAAATCTGATCCGTCTCCAACTGCTAACAGGAGTACACTATACCCATTGGTCCTGAGTCCATCTGCAACACACTAGGAAAAAACCTTTTCAACAAAAGGGGTAGGGAGTGGGAGGGAAATGGCGGGGCATGGGCGGTTTGGAACATGAAGCCTGCGTGTAAGTCTTTACATGCACAAGCACGCACTGTGGTCCCCTACCGTGTAACTTTACTTCTGCTAGAATGGTGTGTAAGTTGTAAAATAAAGAAAAATATGGAAGTCAGTGAGGTTTTAAGGCTTGGGGTTAATAGGGTAAATGGGAAGGAAATTAGCTCTCCTTTACTGGGACAAACTGGAAACAAAGTGGGAAAAGAGGTAATTGTGTCGGCACGCGCGTTTAGTAAAATCCCTTCCACTTACATAAACAAAGTGCCATTTGCGCACACGCCAGCAAATGTGTGCACAAGTGCCCGTGCACAGCTCTTAAAATCTACGTCTTAGAACATAGGAATGGGGTTGCTTAGAAAAATCAATGAATGACATAGTTTATTTTAAAAGGTTTTGTTTTCTGGGACTGGAAATAAGACCCAGTAAGGGACAAACTGGGTGTTCGAAAACATTCCTCTGTTGACATTTGGGATAGTGGGAGCCCTTTCTCTCCTTGTTGCTGGTGTGCTGCTTCTCTTCCTCAGTGTGCTTGTAAGCTGCATCTCGTTATGGCCCACATATTTTTGTCCAAATATAAAGAAGGAGCAATACTGCACTCCACAATTCATAAACACAGTCCACTAAGGAGTGCAAGAAAACTTCTAGGTCCAATAATTTTATCTTCAAAAATATTTATTTTTAAACGTTCAAAGGAGCCACTCCTATTTTGAATTCATGCACAAATAAATGACTGCTTCAGGGTCCCCCAACACGGACCCCGTGTTTCGCCCGAAGGCTGCGTCGGGAGGGACAGTCTGTAATTTTAACAAAGGCTAAAAGAGAACAACAAAACATCAATGTTAAAAGTAATGGACCAATTTAAGGGTACAGAATATATCTACTGACGCCGAGACACATACCTTGAAGTCAGCTGAGGAGTTCACACAGCTAAAGTGGCAAGGAGGGTGGGCAGCTAGATTAAACTCAGCGTTTTAAAGAGAGCTGTTTTGGCGCGATTTTGAACCGCCAATCAGAAACATGAATCAGCTAACCAATCAGAACAGGACAACCTGCGCTCAAAAAATGAATATAGTAGTGATAAATGCAATATAGGAAAATATTAAATGCAATATGGGAAGATATTAAAAATACATAGAGATGACTAAACATACAGGGGTAGATTTTCAGACGAGCGCGAACAGCCTACTTTTGTTTGCGCTCCAGGCGCAAACAAAAGTACGCTGGATTTTAGTAGATACGCGCGTAGTCGCGCGTATCGGCTAAAATCCTGGATCGGCGCGCGCAAGGCTATCGATTTCGTATAGCCTGCGCGCGCCGAGCCACGCAGCCTACCCCCGTTCCCTCCTAGGCCGCTCCGAAATCGGAGCGGCCTAGAAGGGAACTTTCCTTTGCCCTCCCCTCACCTTCCCCTCCCTTCCCCTACCTAACCCACCCGCCCGGCCCTGTCTAAACCCCCATCCTACCTTTGTCGGGGGATTTACGCCTCGCAGAGGGAGGCGTAAATCCCCGCGCGCCAGCGGGCCTCCTGCGTGCCGGGCCGCGACCTGGGGGCGGGTACGGAGGGCGCGGCCACGCCCCCGGGCCGTAGCCATGCCCCCGTACCCGCCCCCAAAACGCTGCCGACACGCCCCCGCAACGCCGCGCGCTCCGGCCCCGCCCCCGACACGCCTCCCGACACGCCCACTCCGAAAACCCCGGGACTTACGCGAGTCCCGGGGCTCTGCGCGCGCCGGGAGGCCTATGTAAAATAGGCTTCCCGGCGCGCAGGGCCCTGCTCGCGTAAATCCGCCCGGTTTTGGGCGGATTTACGCGAGCAGGGCTCTGAAAATCCGCCCCACAATGTGTGTTAAGAAAAATATTCTAAACAGTACTCTAGTGAATATTATAGAAAATATTGCCACTCAGTCTCATTGTTTAATCCTGCTGGATGCAGGCTGTTGAGTGTAAAGATCCATTTCTGCTCTCTGCGAATAAGCATTTCAGAAAAATTGCCTCCCCGACATGGTGGGTGAAGCAAATCAATAACCAAAAATTTTAAATCATCCTCAGAGTGCCCTACTGTTTGCCAATGGGAGACGAGAGGAACAGTTTCCCGGCCAGTGCGAATATTTGACCGGTGTTCGATGATACGAGTACGTATCTGTCTAGTGGTTTTGCCCACATACAATTTTGGGCACGGGCACAAAATCACATAGATTACTACTCGTGACTGACAACTGGTGGAAAATCTTAAGAAAAATGTTTTGTGTGTGATTGGATGTTCAAAGTTATTGGTAGAAAGGACAAAAGGACACACTGAACATTGTCCACACGATTGATGACCGGAAAAAACACCTGAAGTTGTACTAAAGTTGGGTTGAAAATGTGAGTGTACAAGCATATTTCTCAAATTTTTTCCACGGCAAAAAGAAAAACGTAATGGATAATTAAAAACCTCATGTAGGGACAACATAGACCAGTGGCGTTTTAGAATTGAAGTAATAGTGTATACATGGGTGGAGAAGGGCAGAATACAATTAATACAGGAATCCTCTGTTCGAGATTGTGGAAGAAAAAGTAAATCACGGTTGACATATAATGCTCTTTTAAAAGCTTTACAATTCACCCAATGGGGGTACCCCCTTTCTTTAAACCAGAGCATCATCTGCTTAGCTTGTATCATGAAGTCATCCGTAGATGAACAGAGGCATCAGAGCCGTAGTAACTGTCTGGCTGGTATATTCATTTTTAAAGGAGTGGGATGGTGACTATCGAATTGTAACAAAGTGTTATGATCCGTGCTTTTACGGTAAATTGACGTACTAAATACTCCTTCATTCAGCTGTACCTGCACATCTAAAAATGAAATAGTAATGGGATCAATGCAATGATTAAATTTTAAATGGGGATTACTTTGATTCAACCAATCTAAAAAATAATAAAATTGCATATCTGTCCCTGTCCAAATCAAAAAAATGTCGTCTATGTAACGATACCATGCACTTATGAATTGAAAAAATGAAGAAGTGTATATTACTTCTTCTTCAAACCTACTGACATACAGACATGCCAAACTGGGGGCCATAGTGGCCCCCATGGCTGTGCCTTTAACTTGTTGATATAAAGTTTGATGGAATTGAAAATAATTTCTAGTAAGGGCCAATCGTGTTATGGAAACTAGAAATTGAGTAGAAATGCGATTTGGAGGAGAGCGTGAACTTAAAATGTTTTCAACCAGTATTAATGCCTCATCCTGAGGGATATTAGAATAAAGGGATACTATATCCAAACTAACTAAAAAACATGTGTCAACAGGTGAAGGGAGGTTTTCAACAATAGTGATGAAATGACTTGAGTCACGGACATAGGATCGACTTGGTTCATATTCCTAATTTTTATGTGAACATCTTTTCTTTATGGCACTTACTGTTCACAAATCTCAAATCTCTTCCACTATTTGACCTCATCGGTCCAATAATAATTTGAGTAAATTTGTGGTAAGTCAAAAAAGAGTTGAAAGGTACTCTGCATTCAAAAGCAGCGAAGCAGTTGGCAAATTTTGGGGATCATGTCATTGTATACTAGGGGTGTGCATTCGTTTTCGCCGTATTGCACTATTCGTATTATTCGTGGGGAAGCGAAACGTATTGCGATTCCCCACGACAGGGTTGCCAGGTTTTCATGAAAGAACAAGCACTTTTTTCCAAAAAAACAAGCCCAAAAAAGCCCAAAACACGTGAGATTGAAACTTTTTTTTTTATAGCATTTAACGCTTGAAATACTTTTGTAATGCACATAAAACAGCTGACTTTATTGTAATAAATTGTTATAGCTCTCACACAGGCGTTTTTGACGCGCTAGCTTTATCTCTTATTCGTTAATGGGCGGATTTCAAATGCCCTGTGCACGTAAATCCGGCCGGATTTACGCGCGCATGGCCCTCGCGCACCGGTGCGCCTATTTTGCATAGGCCGCCGGCATGCGCAGAGCCCCGGGATGCCCCGGGATGCGCATAAGTCCCGGAGCTTTCTAAAATGGGCTTGTCGGGGTGCGTCTAAAATGGCGCGGTGTTTCGGGGGCGTGGCGCTGCGTTGCGGGGGCGGGCCAGGGGCGTGGCACTGGCTGGAGGGCATGGTCGAGGCCTCCGGACCAGCCCCCGGGTTGCATATCTGTCCCTGTCCAAATCAAAAAAATGTCGTCTATGTAACGATACCATGCACTTATGAATTGAAAAAATGAAGAAGTGTATATTACTTCTTCTTCAGTTCGTCTGACTCATCACCCCCTGAAAACCATCTCTGACAATTAGTGATAACAGCCAGTTCTTCATTCTCTATATTGTCAGCATTGTCACAATACTTATTTTCATTAAATCACTTCAGCATATTTCTACCTGGCAAGAAGCTGGTACAGCAAATTCCCTCATGCTCATTCCCCTCTCCCCACCCCCTCCAAGCACATCGCTGGCACACACTCAGTCCCCTTTCCCACCCCCTACAGACACGTCTTCAATTCCCTCATGCACATTCCCTCCTCCAAGCACATCCCTGGCCCCCAGACACTAATTCCCCCCTCCTGATCCCCTCCGAGCACAACTCTGGCCCCCCACACACTGATTTCCCCCTCCGAGCACATCCCTGGCCCCCACACACTGATTCCCCCTTCCTAACCCTCACAACCCTGGCCTCTACACACTGATTCCCCCCTCCGAGCACATCCCTGGCCCCCCACACACTGATTCCCCCCTCCGAGCACATCTCTGGCCCCCCACACAGATTCCCCCCCTCCGAGCCCTTCTCTGGTCCCCCACACTCTCATTCTCCCCTCCCTAACCCCTCTGAACATCTCTGGCCCCCACATTCTCATTCCCCCCTCCCAACTTACTAATTCCTCCCCTCCGGATACCTGGCTGTAGCTGCACACTCTGAAGATTCCTTTCGTGCTGCTGGCCTTCCATTCCAGGTCTGCCCACGTGCGATGCTATGCATGCCGTGCTGGGCCTGCCCACAAAATGTGTGCGTGTGTGTATAAATCAAGGTTTTCACTGCAGCTCTGCTCTGATTGGCTTACTGCTGCAATATAGGGATAGGGTGCGCCTGCTATGGACAGGCTTCATTGCAGCAGCAGCCAATCGCTGTAACAAGATTCAGATGCCAAGTCCCGCCCAACAAGCCCAAAAAACCGCGACTGGCAGAAAAAATAGCCCAATTAAAAGCAACCCGCGAATTGGAAAAAAACCCCGCGAATGACTACAAAAAGAAGCCCAATCTCGCGGTAAATAAGTGAGGTTGGCAACACTGCCCCATGAATACACGAATCTTCACCAAATTATACGGCCACCTAAATAAAAATTGAAACAACCCCCCCAACCCCCCCCCCCCCAAGACTTACCAAAACTCCCTGGTGGTCCAGCGGGGAGTCCAGAAGCCATCCCCTGCACTCTCACACCCTCGTTTTCCGGTTTCATCATGGCGCCGATAGCATTTGTCACAGGGGTTACCGGTGCCATTGGTCAGCCCCTGTCACATGGCCATCGGCGCCATCTTGTGCTCCTACCATGTGACAGGGGCTAACCAATGGCACCGGTAGCCCCTGTGACATAGTATGGGCAAAGGCTATCGGTGCCATTTTGAGTACTGGCATCGGACGGCCAGAGTGCAGGAGGTCACTCCGGGACCCCCGTTGGACCCACAGGGACTTTTGGCCAGCTTGGGGGGGGGCCTCCTTACCCCCACAAGACTTGCCAAAAGTCCAGCAGGGGTCCGGGAGCGACCTCCTGCATGCCGGCCGTCCGATGCCAGTACTCAAAATGGTGCCGATCGCCTTTGCCCTCACTATGTCACAGGTACCGATGGTTGGCCCCTGTGACATAGTGAGGGCAAAGGCGATCGGCGCCATTTTGAATACTGGCAGCAGATCACCTTTGCCCTAACTATGTCACAGGGGCTGACCGTCGGTACCTGTGACATAGTGAGGGCAAAAGCGATCCGCGCCATTTTGAGTACTGGCATCAGACGGCCGGCGTGCAGGAGGTCGCTCCTGGACCTCTGCTGGACTTCTGGCAGGTCTTGTGGGGGTCAGGAGGCCCCCCCAAGCTGGCCAAAAGTCCCTGGGGGTCCAACGAAGGTCCCGAGGCGACCTCCTGCACTCCGGCCATCCGATGCCAGTAATCAAAATGGCGCCGATAGCCTTTGCCCATATTATGTCACAGGGGCTTCCGGTGCCATTGGTCAGCCCCTGTCACATGGTAGGAGCACAAGATGGCGCCGATGACCATGTGACAGGGGCTGACCAATGGCACCGGTAGCCCCTGTGACAAAGGCTATTGGCACCATGATGAAACCGGCACCGAGGGTGTGAGAGTGCAGGGGATGGCTCTCGGACTCTCCGCTGGACCACCAGGGAGTTTTGGTAAGCATTGGGGGGGTCAGGAGGGTAGGGGGTTGTAGTTAATTTTAATTTTAGCTGGGACACGAGTAGAAATCGCCATATTAACGCATCGGGGCGCCATACGGCCAAATGCAACGTATCTGCTCCCAGATGAATCCGAATCACGAATGCAACGTATGGCATCCCTCTGCACATCCCTATTGTACAGATTTTTATGATAAATATGCTAATGGGAGCATGAATCATGCATCCTCTTCCAGTCTTTTATTATTATTTTAGATGTACTATTGTGTTTTAATTTCAGAATTCCCACTGATCATAAACCCTGGAGGGTGGGGGTGGGGGGTGGGGGAGGACCAAGTACAATTTCAAAACCTAAATAAGAAGCAAGTGATATGGCTCAGAGGCTGGCATTTTGATAATGCTGTGGCTTCTAAAATGTTTTTCTCATTCTTGCCAATGTTTTTTATTCATATGCAAATACAAAAAAAAACTAAAGACATTTCAGCCTGTTCTGCAGCATTTATTATTCAAAGATGATGAACTTTAGAGAATTATATAAAAATTCACATCAGCCAAGCAAATTAACAATAAGTACCTCCCACTAGAATACCTAAAATAAGCTCTGTAATGAATTTCAAGAGAAAAATTCATAGACAGAAGAAACAATCTTGCTCAATATCAGTTGTTATGGAAACTAATGACATAACTGACAGGAAAGGGTTAAAGTAATTAATCAGATGACTTCATAAGATAGTATGGAATGACAGAATTTGATCTAGATATGATTTTTTTGAAATTCAGCCAAAATAGAAGCATTGCTGTAGCTTTGGCATTGTCTGTGATCATATGTGTGTATAAATATAGATACATACTGTAGGTAGAAAAGTATGAAAGAACAAAAGGTAACCTTGCTGCAGAAACGACTATGCCTTGATTGAGTTTACCATTCTTCACAAGTCACCCCTCGCATTTGTGTTATATGAAACTTATTTTCAGAAGATGAAAGACAAGATTAAGATATTATTTGATATAACTGTTGACAGGTGTTTGCCAGTAACCTCATGCAAGTTAGGGATGTACATTCATTTTCAACGAATGTGCAATCCGCAACGCATAAGTCCCTATTCGTTGTATTCATGGGTTCACGAAATGCATGGCAATACCCCATGAATAAAACATATCATATTAGTTTCATTCTTTTGGTTCACAGTGATTTCTTAGCGACCGTTTGAAATAGGAGAAGGCCATGTGGGAGTATCCATAGCAAAACCAGCCCTTTCCTGTGAGTCATAAGTGACCTCACAGCCCTGTCATAGAGTGGGTCAGACAGGTTGGCAAGGAGATGAGAATGCAACCTATCAGAGCTAAGCATTTTTCTAATGCAGCCAATCGCCGCTCTTAGTCAGTGCTCTGTGACGCTGTTCCTGATGACGCTATACTATTTATATCTTAAGCATGTGGCATGCCACACTTTTTCTTTGTGGGGTGGTCCAGGGAGGTGGATTTACTCAGAGCTAGTCTGAGTGTCTCAAATCTGTATTCAATTGCTAGCTACTTTGATAGAATTTTCCATTAAAAAATATTTTTCTTCGTTTTTGCTGCTGTGTCAGCCAGGCTTTTTTTTAACCGCACTTTCTTTTATTGAACTCAGACTGTCTCTCCCACTGAGACAAGCTGCTATTGTTGTGATAGTGGACCCTTGACCCATGACGAGGGATGACACCCACCTGCAGTACCCAGGTGAACTTGTCTCCGGAAGGTGGAAGTTCCGCAACACGGCCAAGTCACAGCCGATATGCAGTCCAGGTTCCAGGCCAGGAACAGGGCAGGCGGAAGCAGGCACAGTCCGAGATCCAGATGAAAATCGAGGCAGGCAGCAAGTAACACGGTTCAGATACCAGGCATGGGTCAAGGCAGGCGGCAGGCAACACGGTCCAGATTCCAGGCAAGGGTCAAGGCAGGCGGCAGGCAACATGGTCCAAGTTCCAGGCAAGGGTCAAAGCAGGCGGCAGGCAACACGGTCCGGATTCCAGGCAAGGGTCAAGGCAGGCTGCAGGCAACACAGTCCAGATTCCAGGCAAGGGTCACGCAGGCAGAAAACAGCAAAGTCCAAATTCCAAGCAGGGGTTGAGGCAGGCGGCAAGCAACAAAGTCCAAAACAATCCAAAGGTCAAACCAGGAATCAAGGGAAAGCAAAGAAAACAGCCAAACCACAGGAACCTGTTGCGAAGGCGTCCTAACCTTCACTGAGGGAGTTTAAATCTCCCTCACAGATGATGTCATCTTCCAGGGCCGGCCTCGATTCCGCGTCACGGCCCCTTTAAGAGGCGGGGCCCGCCGCGGCTTCCCTGACACTGCTCCCCGACGTCCCGATGCTTTCGTGCCGCGGCCTGTGCGCTGCAGCCCACCGCAAGGGGGAACTCGAGCTGCCTGCGTGGAAGAGGTAGGGAGGTCCGGCCGCGGGTGAGCGCGATCGGGCCTCATAACATATATGGTTCCAAAAGTTCATAAAAACAATGTTGATCTTCCAGGTCGTTCCATTGTTAGTACCGTAGGTTCTATTTTAGAACCCTTGTCAGTTTTTGTAGATGTTTTTTACAACCATTTGTTCCTTCCACAACATCATTTTTAAGAGATACCAAACATATGTTAAAAGTCATACAATCCATTCAATGTGCTACTGATTCAATTCTGGTGATGCTAGACATTCAAGCACTTTATACTAATATTCCACAAACAGCAGCTTTACAAATTATTTTTGACACATTAGAGCAAAGACCTAGACCACACCGTATTCCTACAGAATTTATTTTCCAATTGGCTCAGTTAGCCCTCACTGAAAATTATTTTATTTTTCAGAAAAAATTTTACAAGCAGATTCAGGGTACAGCAATGGGGGCCACTATGGCCCCCAGTATAGCAAATTTGTACGTTGCAGTGTTTGAAAACAAATTTTTGTATTCTGCACCAGAATTTGTTAATGTTACCCACTGGCATTGTTATATTGATGACATCTTTTTTCTTTGGAATTCTGATGAATCATCTTTAAAAAAATTTTTACAGTGGTTAAACTCGCTAGATAGTCATCTGCAGTTTACATTACATTATTATTTCCAGAAAATTGAATTTTTGGATATTTTGATTTACAAAGAAGATTCTCATCTTAACTCTAATATTTACGGTAAACCTTGTGCACAAAACACCTATTTGCATTTTTCCAGCTTTCACCCATTTCATTTGAGAAAAAATGTACCTATAGAACAGTTTCTTAGGTTGAGAAGATTGTGTTCACATAAATCTGATTTCATTATGCAATCGCAGATCATGATTCAGAAGTTCTTACGAGGTTATCCTATGAAATATCTTTAAAAAGCATATAAACGGGCTCTTAATGCAGAAAGAGAATGGTTATTACTGGATAACAAAGATACTGCAGATGCCTCATTAACATGCGTATTACCTTACTCCACCTTTTCAACACAAATATCTCAGTTATTAATATTACATCATTGGCCTGTGTTAAAGATGCACTCCAATTTTCAACATCCACCGGTAATTGCCTATAATCGAGGCAAAAATTTGAAGGATATATTAATTCACTCTCACCTGTCGGAGTCCTTGCATTCGCCCAACACTGACACCAAAAGTCATTGGACTTGCAATAATTGCTCATTCTGTAATCAAGCTCTCACGGGGCCACACTGGACTGATCCTCATGGCAATGTTTACACGGCTTATCAATATACTGACTGTACATCGTGCAATGTGATCTATATTTTACAATGTCCATGCCCACTCATATATGTAGGCAGAACGAAACGCTCTATTAAGGTCAGACTAACGGAACACCGCAGCTGCTTAAGTACATCCAAATTACAAGCTCCGATTGTGGCTCACTGCATACAACATCATCATGCATTCCAGGATATTAAATGGCGAGTAATAGAGTTGGTATATATGAACCCCAGAGGTGGTAATACCAAAACCCATCTCAACTATAGAGAACAATTCTGGATTTTCAAGTTGAATTCAGTGCATCCTAATGGATTGAACCTCGCAATCGAATGGTATACATTAACCTAGTGCTAATGACGTCATTGAGCGGTCATGATGGCATCCCTGCATATATTAAGACACATTTCCGGCACCTGTACAGGAAATGAAACAGATTTGCCATCATTAAAACTTTGAATTCTCAAATCCTAAAGGACTACAAATACAGTAAGTGCTTGCCTATGGCTTTTCAAGATTGATGTGTGGCCCTACTGATATTTTATGGATTGTTGTGAATTTCTTATATTGCCATCGAGATAACATTGATTTTATCTCTCAGATGCTGAATACTAGCCCTTGACAAAGAACGAGGAGTGTTTGAAACATGGAACCATGTCAGGCGTATTGATGGCTTCAGCGACTTCACAAAGTTAAGTTACACGAATCGCACTAAGCAAATGAAAATACTGAAAAAAATTATTTTATGATATATGATATTGACCGATGATTAAACATAAGGCTAATCATCCAGCAAACTTGCTCATGAGATGAAGCCTATTATGACAGGTCATAATTTACCTTAAGCGTCTGTCCCATATATCTATAGTACTGGTGAATCTTTGTGACACATGATGTCATCTGGGTCAGGAGTCAGAACAGAGCTAGATGGATTTCCTTGCACTAGTGAATCTTTACTCACACTTGCTTTTCTTACACCTACTACCCATCTTTTACTACCTTTCTCTACAACACACCATCTCTCAGGATTCCCTCCTGCTACTTGTAAATTTGAGCAATCTATGGTAGCCTTCAAATTTGCAGGGGGTTGCCATAGCAACCCACAATCTAATCAATTGTAGTCAATGGAGCCGCAGTGGACGTCATCAACTTCTTCTGTAGAATTCAAAGGGATGCCGCAGATTGACTGAACATAGAAGCAGATGGCATTGTACATATTTTGTTTTAAATAAATGAAATAATATAACGTTGAAATACATTTAACTTTTATTTCACATTTATAGTTGAGTTAGTGAATTTGATTTGTGTATGTCAGCTGGCTATTTTTTATGTTAAGTGTTTATCTGTGGAATGCTAAAATGTTAATTTCCTTTTATATCAGATTTGCAAATTGTTGGGCTGTACTATACCTATTAGAAAACATCATTATGCTGATTTGCCCTGTAAGTAGCTTTCCTGCTTGTATCTGTTGTTTCCTGAGCTGTTTATCTGTTTCTTTTGTTACTCATAGAAAGATTCAATTTATTAATAGATTCAGTGTAGTAACAGTAATTAAAGAACACCTCTCATGAATAATCTTCTTTAGCTGTTCCTTTATGTTCAGCTTTGAAATAATAAAGAAAAGAGATATAATTATTTTTTGACGGCAGGAAAGATGACATTATATGCTGCACTATTCTACAGACTTTCTAGAAGCAGCTTTTAGCTGAATACAGGGCATGGTGTCGCAGCTGCTTAATTCTTAGCTAGCTGCTGTAATATAGGTTTGCCCCTTCCTTTCCATGCTGCACTGTTAGGATACATAAATTAAAGGAAAACTCTGTGATCATATTCAATATGATTTATTGTCCAGTTAGATTAAACTATCTCCCAAGTAGTGGGAACAATGAGGAAGGTGATCAAATTTTAGGGATGTGCAGACAAAAAATTTATGTTCATAAGTCCATAAGTCAAAAGGGGGGGGTCAATTTCGGTCAATATGGACATATGGAGAATTCCATAAGTTGAGTCTATGTCCATACGTGCACAGGTTCCCTAAATAAAAATTTAAACCCCTCACCCTCCTTAATCCCCCCCCAAGACTTACCAAAACTCCCTGGTGGTCCAGCGGGGAGTCAGGAAGCCATTCCTCTATTCCTTTGCGAGGAGCACGTGACGTCCGCGTCACATCGGAGTGACGCGGACGTCACGTGGTCCACTGCGGTTCCGCTCCCGGACCCCTCGTTGCACCCAACCGGAACTTTACGTCACGGACGTCACGTGGTCCACCGCGGAACCGCGGTGGACCACGTGACGTCCGCGTCACGTGGTCCACCGCAAAGGAATAGAGGAACGGCTTCCTGACTCCCCGCTGGACCACCAGGGAGTTTTGGTAAGTCTTGGGGGGGATTAAGGAGGGTGAGGTGTTTAAATTTTTATTTAGGATCAACGATCGCGATTTCCAACGTATTCAACATAGCTATGTTGAATAAGTTGGAAATCCGATCGTTTTCGCCTCATCACTTTTTTAAGTTAAAAAAAAATATAAGTTGCATTTTACATATGCGGTGAAAACGAATGCACACCCCTATCAAATTTGCAGATGATACAAAATTATTCAAAGTTGTCAAATCACAAGAGGCTTGTGAGAAATTGCAGGAGGACTGTGAGAATTGGCAACTAAATGGCAGGTGACATTAAATATAGACAAGTGCATTGTGATACAGAAAGGGCCGGGTTTTAAAAGCCCTACGTGCGTAAATCCAGAGGATTTCCACATGTACAGGGGGTTATGTGCGCCGGGCCTATTTTAAAAAGGCCCGGTGACACGCGTAAAGCCCTGGGACGTGTGTAAGTTCTGGGGCCTACAAAAAGGGGCAGTCTGGGTGACGGGGCATAGGCAGGGCATGGGCAGGGCGTGGAAATCTGGGGGAGGGGTGTGGGCAGGTCATGGCGGTCCGGTGCGGGGTGGGAGCAGGGCCAGAGGCCTCTGACACAGTGGCCATTACCGCTGTGTCAGAGGATCGCGTGCTGGCAGGCTGCCGGCACGTGCAATTTACACCTGCCTGGAGGCAGGCACAAAAGGTAAGATAAAAGTCAGGGGGGCTTAGAATAGGGATGGGGGGGGGGGAAAGGTTAGGGGAAGGGATGGGAAGGTCAGGTTAGGGGGAAGGGAAATTCGCTCACAGGCTGCTCTGATTTCGGAGCGGTCTGGGAGGGAACGGGGGAAGGCAGTGCAGCTCAGCGAGCGCAAGGTACACAATTGTGCACCCCCTTGCGCATGCCAACCCCCGATTTTATAACATGTGTGTGCCTGCACGCGCATGATATTAAATCATGAGTCCATGTGCATGCGCCGGGTAGCTTGCGCACATGGATGCACACGCGCATGTCTTAAAATCTACCCCATAGAGAAGAGCAGACCAAATTTGTAGTTATACAATGCAGCATTCCACATTAGGAGTCACCACCCAGAAAAGGACCTAGGAATCAACATGGATAATATGTTGAAATCCTTTGCTCAGTGTGTGAAGTAGCCAAGAAAGCATATAGAGTGCTAGCAATTGTTAGGAATGGAATTGAGAATAAAATAGAGAATATCATAATTCCTTTGTGTGACTGCACCTTGAATACTAGAGATGTGAATCGGAACCGGAATCGGTTCGGATTCCGGTTCCGATTCACATGTGGGTTTTTTTGCATCGGCCCAATTGCGGTTTTGTTTATCGGCTGCGCCCTAGCCGATAAACAAAAAACCCACCCCGACCCTTTAAAACTAACCCCTTAGCTTCCCCCACCCTCCCGACCCCCCCAAAAACTTTTTACAGGTATCTGGTGGTTCAGTGGGGGTCCCGGGAGCGATCTCCCACTCCGGGCCGTCCTCCCGCTCCCAGGCCGTCGGCTGCCACTAATCAAAATGGTGCCATTGGCCCTTTGCCCTTACCACGTGACAGGGTATCCATGCCATTGGCTGGACCCTGTCACATGGTAGGCGCACTAGATGGCCGGCGCCATCTTGTGCTCCTACCATGTGACAGGGGCTGACCAATGGCACCGGTAGCCCCTGTGACATAGTAAGGGCAAAGGCTATCGGCGCCATTTTGAATACTGGCAGACGACGGTCCAAGTGCAGGAGGTCACTCCCGGACCCCCGCTGGATTTTTGGCAAGTCTTGTTGATGTCAGGAGGGTCCCCCAAGACTTGCCAAAAGCCCCTGGTGGTCCAGCGGGGGTCCGGGAGCAATCTCCTGCACTCGGGCCATCGGCTGCCAGTAATCAAAATGGCACCAATAGCCTTTGCCCTTACTATGTCACAGGGGCTACCGGTGCCATTGGTCAGCCCCTGTCACATGGTAGGAGCACAAGATGGCGCCGGCCATCCAGCGCTCCTACCATGTGACAGGGTCCAGCCAATGGCACGGATACCCTGTCACATGGTAAGGGCAAAGGGCCATCGGCGCCATTTTGATTAGTGGCAGCCGACAGCCCGGGAGCGGGAGGATGGCCCGGAGCAGGAGATCGCTCCCAGGACCCCCACTGGACCACCAGGTACCTGTAAAAGGTTTTTGGGATGTCGGGAGGGTGGGGGAAGCTAAAGGGTTAGTTTTAAAGGGTCGGGGTGGGTTTAGGGGTTATTTTTGTGTGCCGTTTTTTCCGCCCTCCCCCAAAATGATAAGGGAACCCCCATGATCAATATCGTGGGGTTTTCCTATCGTTTTGGGGGAGCCCCTGATTTCTGACGATTTTGAAAATATCGACGATATTTTCAATCGTCCAAAGCCCGATTCACATCCCTATTGAATATTTGTGTGATTCTGGTCACCACATCTCTAAAACAAACCGTACAAAATCAATTAGCAGAACACTTAGAAACCAGAATTCATACATCCTATACCCATTACAACATGGATTTCGCAAAAACTACAGCACTGAAACTCTCCTGCTTGCACTAACTGACAACATCATAACAGGCTTTGATAACGGTAAACATTACATACTAGTTATGCTAGACCTATCAGCAGCATTCGATACAGTGAACCACAAAATACTTCTAGATAGACTAGAAGAAATAGGACTAAGCAATATAACAATTAAATGGTTCAAATCATATCTAAATAACAGGTATTTCCAAGTACAGATAAAAGATGTAATATCAGATAAAATAGACATTCAAACAGGAGTCCCACAAGGGTCCACCCTGTCTGCCACATTGTTTAACATATACATGCTGCCACTTTGCCACCTACTAGCTGGACTGGGCATATCACATTACATATATGCTGATGATATTCAACTAATAATTCCCATTGAAAACATATTTGAAAAGACACTGGATCTGGCCAATATGTACCTAGATATCATTAAACAGATTCTCAACGAAATGGAGTTAATTATAAACATAGAGAAAACAGAATTCATACATCTAGAAAGAAAAAATGTAGAGGTCATTCAGAACCCAATCACACTCAAAAACAGCCAAAAGATAGAACTAGCTGAGAAAGTATGAAACCTAGGAGTGATATTCGATACTGAACTAAATATGAAGCAACATATATCCTTTAAAATAAGGGACGGTTACAATAAACTAATGACTCTTAGAAAACTAAAACCCTTGCTAACACCAAACAATTTCCGATCAGTGCTACAAGCATTGATTTTTGCGAGCACTGACTATCGTAATGCCATACTACTGTGCTTACCATACACAACAATTAGACCACTCCAGATACTGCAGAACACAGCAGCAAGAATTCTGACATGAAAAAGTAAAAGAGACCATATCACTAACACCCTCATTGAACTACACTGGTTACCCATTGAGCAGAGAATACAATAAAGGCACTATGTACCATACATAAATTAATCCATGACGAAAAAACAGATTGGCTAAACACTGCACTTCAAGTACATGTCCCCAATAGGAACCTGAGATCTGCAAACAAAGCACTACTAACTATTCCCTCAGTCAAAACAGCAAGGCTAACGCAAGTAAGAGAGAGAGAGCCCTATCATTAGCAGGGCCCTCATTATGGAGCACCATGCCGTTAGAAATCAGATTGCAAATAGACATCAAACTATTCAGAAAAAGCCTAAAAACATGGCTATTTAAACAAGGATACCACAAAGAGAATGGACAATAGAATCTAGAGAATTGTAGAGAGCAATGA